>NC_056536.1:31797455-31949955 GCF_910596095.1 Thunnus maccoyii
CGTGTGTGTTTTTACCTGTTCAGGTAACAGATGATTTTAGATGAGAACATGCAGTTTGGTGTAATAAATATCACGATCTTATTACCATAATGAAGAGTTATTAATAGATGATGAAATAAAACAGCAGTCAGGTGTCCATATGAACAGCTGTAATCATTCCTACTGTTCATTCCGGATATTAAAAGATCCTTCAAATGTGCTTTCAATGGAAGTGATGGATGCAGTCATCGCACTAGCTAGCTGTAACGTTGAGGATAGATTTTAAAATTATTTTACTTGTTTTTAAACCCCCCAAAAAGGTCTCTAGCACCGTCAAATCTCTCAGGTTGCTTGTCAGAAGATGTTCCAAATCATTCGCTTAGGTCACTTAACGCCGGCTTGTTAAATGTGCCACAAATTACGGTGAGGCAACTTTTTGCAGCGACCACATATCAGACAAACATCCTGTTATGTTCAAGAAGCAGCTCAAAACTTATATATATGGTCTTGCTTTTGTGACAGCCCTCTCTTGTTCTCTCCCTCTCTCTTTCACTCTTTCTTTATTTTTTGGCTCTAGTTCTCTCCAGTTACTCTTGTAGTTTTTCTTCCGGGAGTGGGAGGGTAAGAGGTCTGTCAGTTGATGGGCTGCACCTGAGGATATAAAAGGCTGCTGCTCCAGGTGTTTCTCTCTCTCTCTCTTTTTCTGCTGAACAGCATCCACATGGCTTGCACATTAGATGAAGTTGTTTTGTTTCTTTACTTTTGCACTCAACATTTCATGCATCCATACACCCACCTTACACCACTGATACAAACATTCCCATATTTAAGTATGAGTTATTTTTAGTTAAATAAATATCATTTTTGCACCGTTATTCAGTGTGGACTCAAGCCGGAGCCAGGTTTGTAACACTTTTAATGAACTCAACCTTTTATTTGTCTTTTACTGTTATCAGCTGTTTTATCTTTCTTGTCTCATGATTTTACTTTTTTTACTTTACGATTTTCTTTTTCTCCTTTCTTTTAATATTTTTTAAATATCTTGGGGTTTTTTTTGTTTGTTTGTACTTCTTTCTGTAAAAATTAGTGCAAAAATGAATTTCAAAGTCTCTGTGAAGCTTCTATTCAGCTTCATCAGTCTGAGTTAGTCATATCAAGTGGATATCTGACACATTTACAGTCTTTTTAGCATCAAATTCCCTCTTTGTGTTTCCTCGGACAGTGTTTCCCTGTTGAGCTGCAGGTGGAAGTATAGTAACAAAAAGAGGGACTTTGGCACTAAAAAGACTGTAACGTTGAAAGATATCTACTTGATTTGACTCATTTGGACGCTGAAGCTTCATATTAGCTTCAGATAAACTTTTAAATACATTAACTGTGGATTTTGTCCTCCATCACTTCCATTGTAAGGTCATTATGAAGGGATCTTCTGATGGTCAGTATGAACAGGAGGAATGATTACAGCAAGATAAAACATGTTTCAATGTTCATTTAAGACACTTGAAAAATGTTTCTAGCTGTGAAACCGTGAACGTCCTTTAAACCCGTCACACAGGTGTTTGGTGTTTACCTGCTGAGGTTTAAACTCACTTTGATCTTCGCACACAGATAAATAAATAAACAGAACTTGTTTGTTTTTGTGTCGAGAGCAGCTGTTGTCGTGGGAACAGCAGCCTGTAAATATTTACTGCTCGGTACCTGGTTGTCAGGTTGCCGCGGTGACAAAAAGTCATGATTAAAGTGAAGAGACGGTCTGAGGACACACGTGAGAGTCCACAGAAAACGCTTATTCATGTGTTTATATGTTTACATGTTGCTTATTTACATGATTTACTGTAAACATGGATAACAGGTCAGTATTTTCTCTCCACAGGCAGCTGCGTCACTTCCTGTTACTGTGTTGAAAAGTAAAATATGTAGTCGATTAGTCGGTTAGTTGCCAACTATCAATTAATTGCACACTATTTTATTTTGATAATCGATTATTCGCTCTGATTCCAGCTTCTCAAATGTGAATATCTTCTGGTTTCTTTAGTCCTTTATGACAGTAAACTGAATATTTTTGGGTTGTGGACAAAACTTTGTGGAAACGGTGATTTTCTGGCATTTTATGGACCAAAAAAAACTAATCGATTAATCAAGAAAACAAGCGACAAATTAATCAATAGTGAAAATCATTAGTTGCAGCCCTAAAAACACGATAGAAACAGTTTTTATACGCATCTGTTGACAGTTTGATCCACATCAGACTGAGTGGATCAATAATATATTAATCAGCAACTTTGATCAGTAATTAATCATTTTAGTCATTTTGAACTGTTTGAAATGTGATGATTTGAAGCTTTTCTGTCGTTCAGGATAATAAAACAAGAAGACGTCACTGTGGACAAATATTTTTCATTATTTTTGTGACATTTAACGGACAAAACAATGAGTCAAGACAATAATATGCAGATTAATCAATAATGAAATGAATCTACTGATAATTAATAACTGAATGATAACTGATAAATATAGATTAATGCTGAGTGACTCTTTACTGACAGACTGATGAACGCATCAGTTGAAACAAACATTTACAAAGTTTACAATTTCATATAAACAAACTGAATCCAGCTCAGTCTCTGATTGGCTGACGGTCTCTGTCAGCTGCTGCCGTCTGTCTGTCCGGCAGCTGATTGGTCAGTTTGTGTTCGGGGTCGTTTGCTCTGCGGCTGCCCTGTTTGTTCGACGTCTCTGAACCCGTCGGCGGTGATCTGGTATTGGACGGTGGCATCCATGTGACCTGGAGATTTAAAGATGGCTGCCAGCCGCCGTGCCCCCTCCCAGTGTAGGAGGAGCCTGATTGTGGGGGCGTGGCCCCAGTTGTCCCCGAGGGCGGGGACCAGCTGCGATTGGCTGCCCTGCACCCGGGTGGTCATCTGGTTGGTCATCACCACGGCGATGTCGTGGTTGGTTGCCATGGCGATGAGCTGCTGAGCGAGACCGTTGAGGAGGCGTGTCCTCTGCGACAGGTCGTCAAAGAGCTGCCGGAACGGGCACGCCACGCTGTCAATCACCAGGAGGCGGACCCTCGGGTGCTGAGACAGGAAGTCAGGCAGCAGGTGAATCTCAGCCAGCAGCTCCACGTAGTCATGGCAACGCACCTGACACAAAACACATAATTCATTTAAACTGAGCAGGTAGAACACACATCATCATCATCATCAGGTCATCTGTTACCGTGACAACCAGTCAGCGTACCACAAACATGTTGGACAGGATGGTTTCCACGGTAAAGGTCGTCACGGCATCTCGTTGCTCTGCGTCGTCAGCCAAGAGGGAGCAGTGTCGTACGGCGGCGGCGGCGATGTCGACGGCTCTCTGAACGAAGAAGCTTCCCTCGGTGTCGATGAAGACCACCTGACCTTCAACGCCCCCGAAACACTGCGGCACCTGGACGTCCACTGCCAGCTGCAGACTGACATCATCACACACACACACACACACACACACAGGTCACATGATCACTTCAACCATCAACCGGCGGCAGATTGAGACAGTGATGTCATCAATAAACACAGATAATCGTTAAAGCTCGCTGTGAACTTCCTGTTTACAGTTTAAAGTCACACATGCTGAATGTTTTTCCTTCAACAGGAAACCGTGTGAAACTTGTTTACTATCGGAGTCACATTATTTCAATTTTCCCTGAAACATTTAGCCTAACAAATAATTTCCAAAATTCACTTTAATCATATCCTGAGTTATTAACTAATTAATTCACAATCAGAATATCAATAAATATAGATGCAAATAATTAATAGATAATATAAACGCATTCTGCCAGTAGAGATGGTTCATGTGCCTCTGAGCAGGACTCAGTATAAATACAGAATGCAGGTTTTTTATTCATGTGCAGGTGTTTGTTAAACAGGAAACAGGCTGCAGAGAGAAAACAGCTGCTGGCAGTGATAACTGTGAACCTTTATTAGTGTCAGATCAGTGCACAAACTCCATCAGAAGTTTCATCAGTACAGCTGTTTAAAGCCGACTGACAGCTGATCAGCTGCTGCCGTCATCAGAAACGGACGTCGCTTCATATGATGCTTCAGAGGAAAGGACGTCTCGTTTCTCTAAAGACATATTTCCTCGTTTCCTCTCTCCTCGCGTGGTTTCCTTGTGTCCTTAGTGGGAGGGACTAAGACGTAAGGAGGGAAACGTGGACGCAATTAAGGGAACTGAGATGAACCCAAATAGACAGACAGAGCTGCTCATCTGAGACAATTTGATCTTTGATATTTCAAGTTTCTTTTTATGGATGAATGAACTAATTATTGACAAAAGGGACGACATTACCCCTGTCAGCATCCCTGCACTGGCTTTCTTTACATTTTAGGGTGTGTGTGTGTGTGTGTGTGTGTGTGTTTCTCACCACAGTTGTGTTTTTCCGATTCCTGGAACTCCACAGATCTCTGTGGTTTTCCCGACAGGAAATCCTCCTCCGAGTGCAGCATCTAGCTGTGAGGAGAACGTTACGATGCTCCTCAGCTCCTCCTCCTTCTGCAGAAGATCCAGAGCGGTCAGAGACGCTGTTCCTCCTCCTCCTCCTCCTGCTGCTGCTGCTTCATCACCTCCTCCCTCCTCACTCCTCACAGCCTGCAGCACCTCCAGCGCCTCCTGCTGGGACAAACCAGCCTCTGCAACACAACCACACAGACTCTTCTGTCCAAAGCAACTTCAAACAAACAGCTCTGTGTGTTCAGAGCTCAGGTCTATCACATGTTTCTGATACAGCAGTATTTTTATTTAATTCAAGTACATTTTATCTAATTTAGAGCCGCTCTTAGTTCTGTATGTGTGCCGACTTTACCAGGAGATACAAAGATTTATATCAGAGCTCTGATGTGTTTTAATATTTTAATAGTGAGCTGCAAGAAAGGCATTAAATAGACTAAAGAGTTTAAATGGAGTTCTGCGTTGAAGGTGGTAAATTTAGGTTCAGATCTGATGGAAATTAAAAGCTGTTTGATGTTTTATCCACATTCCGAGTTTAGTCAGAGCAGCAGTTCATCATGTTTCCTCTTCAGAGCTTTAACGTTCACTGATGAGCCAGTTAAAACCAGCTGTATTTGAACTGAGTTTGGTACATCTGAAACTAAAATGTTCAGAGTTACTCTGTTTTCTGTCAACATGCCAATTCTGTCAGGAGATAAAATAGTAATAATCTCTTTCTGTTCTGCCAACAACATTGGATGATTATAGCTGCTTCAAAAGCAGTGATGATGGTTATTCCAAACAATTAATTCAAATTCGGATATTTAAATTCTATGATATATTCATTTTAGAAAGATCAACAGCTAAATTAAACCGCATAAGAAAGGAAACATTTGAAAACATGTCAAAAGCCATATCCTGTATAAAGCACTATATGTTACCTCACACATGTGTATGACTTTAATGTATGTATAGCTGCATATGTGTGTGTATGTGTGTGCATGTGTACACTGTGTGTGTATCTACACGTGTGCATAAGTATGTCTGGTACATGTAAAACTACAAAACTGCTTCACACTCTCTACCCCCACACTTTATTTATGAATTATTATTATTATTATTTACATTTATCTTCTTTTGTTTCTTCTCTTGTCTGTTTTTTTTATTATTATTTTGGCTCATTTGCCTTTTGAGTTGTTTGCTTCCTGAGTTGAATGCTATCCAAATGACAAAAAAAAAATCATTAAAATGTTATTCACAAAAAATAAATAAAATCAAACCATAACATAATTTCTGAAGTGCTTTAAAAGTAGCGTTAAGTGTTTATGTGCAGTAATAAGTCAGAAATCTATAAACGGAGCGATTCTGAATAGTTACGTGTTTGCAGTAAATTTGTTTCTTAATTTTAAATAAACAGCTGCTTGGTGTTTTATTCACATCCCGAATTAATCAACGCGATACGTTGATTAAGAACAGATCGTCGTCTCATTTCATTTTAAGTGTTTATTTACACAAATACGGCAAGAAGCTAAAAACTGACGCACTTTGAACGGAGTTTGGCGATCAGCCGGTTTAACGAGTTTCAGTCGGATGAGTCGTGGTTGTCATGGTGTCGACAGCTGCTGAAAACACGAACGGAACACTTAAAAAAAAATTTCGATTGAGGATAACTGCATAAAATCCCAATATAACTTAGATAACTTATGACATAACTTATTAACTTACGTAACTTAAATGTTTAGCGTAGATAATAAACACAGATGAGTATCGATTAAAGTAAAACTGATCAGGCTTTTAAGAGGAAACCTACGTGTTCTGTGCTTTCAACGGCTGCCGTCACCATGACAACCACGGACACGTTCGGCTGACAGTCTCCAGTAAACACGGTCACTCGTTAAACACCTGAGACGTTATTTGGATCAGACTTTAGATGAAAGTGAAGGTGAATCTAAGTTGTACCTTTGCTGAGTTGAGGCGGTTTGAGGTGCAGCAGGTCTGAGGTGAACTGGAAACCAGCGCTGACCAGTTTCACCTTCACACTAGAACTCAGAGGCAAACTGGAGACTGGTCTCTGCATCTTCACCGCTAACAGCCAATGTTAGCCTCCTATTCAAAACATGCCGCCATGACAGGAGGTATCCCAGCATGCCTTTAACTGTGGAGGGGCGTGGTCAAAACAAACACAGTTCCGGTTAGACTTTTCAATATAAGACTTCTTCCACTTCCAGAAGCGGTGTCCTGATAAAATACTGACAGAGTTTAAGATGTATCAGTAGTTTTATTTTCAGCAGTAACACATGTTATATAAATGGTGGTGATTCAAGTCGAACTTATTTTTACATCACCTTTCATAGAGTTAATTAGTTTTATTCTTTATATTTCTATTGTTAGAGTGCAGTTTTAATGTCTGCTCAGCGAAAACAGGTGAAAATGATCAGGGATGGGAAGTAACTAAGTACATTTACTCAAGTACTGTACTTAAGTACAGTTTTGAAGTATTTGTACTTGAATATTTCCATGCGATGCTACTTTATACTTCCACTCCACTACATTTCAGAGGGAAATATTGTAAAAAATAAAAAAAAATCCTTCACAATGATCAATGAAGTTTTAATACTGTACTAATGAAAATAAAACGCTGGAGTGTGATGTCTGTTGATTAGTTGTGAGAAAACTAAAAGGATCATTTAAATCAAATGTAAAAAACAAAAATACATCCCCTTTCTAGATTCATCAATTCATACTAATCAACAAATGAGGCATCACCAAACCCTGACATGCCAACAAGTATTTTACAGCTAAATGCAAAAATGTTTTCAGATGCTGAGCAGGTTTTAACTGAGACTTCACTGTAAATGAGAAAACACAGTTTTAATTCACAGTGTCGCTCCTCGTCCTGATAACCTTCCCTGTTCTGTCAAACACAACAAGCTCCACTCTGTGTATTTCCTTCTTCCCTCCCCTTCCTTCTCAGGAAGTGAAACTCAGACAGTCGTTGCCACTGAGAGCTGAAATGGCGCAGAAAGGAGTTCAGCTGGACCAAGAAACAATCAGCTGTTCGATCTGTCTGGATCTACTGAAGGATCCGGTGACTATTCCCTGTGGACACAGCTACTGCATGAGCTGTATTAAAAGTTTCTGGGATGGAGAGGATCAAAGGAAGATCTACAGCTGCCCTCAGTGCAGACAGACCTTTGCACCGAGGCCTGTCCTGGTGAAAAACACCATGTTTGCGGCTTTAGTGGAGCAGCTGAAGAAGACTGGACTCCAAGCTGCTCCTGCTGATCACTGCTATGCTGGACCTGAAGATGTGGCCTGTGATGTCTGCACTGGGAGGAAGCTGAAAGCCCTCAAGTCCTGTCTGCAGTGTCTGGCCTCTTACTGTGAGAATCACCTTCAGTTTCATTATGAATCAACTACATTTAAAAAACACAAGCTGGTCGACCCCTCGGAGAAGCTCCAGGAGAACATCTGCTCTCGTCATGATGAGGTGATGAAGATGTTCTGCCGTACTGATCAGCAGAGTATCTGTTATCTCTGCTCTGTGGATGAACATAAAAGCCACGACACAGTCTCAGCTGCAACAGAAAGGGCTGAGAGGCAGAGAGAGCTCGAGGTGAGTCGACAAAACATCCAGCAGAGAATCCAGGACATAGAGAAAGATGTGAAGCTGCTTCAACAGGAGGTGGAGGCCGTCAGTCGCTCTGCTGATAAAGCAGTGGAGGACAGTGAGAAGATCTTCACTGAGCTGATCCATCTCATCCAGAAAGGAAGGTCTGATGTGAAGCAGCAGATCAGATCCCAGCAGGAAACTGAAGTGAGTCGAGTCAAAGAGCTTCAGGAG
Source organism: Thunnus maccoyii (assembly GCF_910596095.1). Taxonomy (NCBI): domain Eukaryota; kingdom Metazoa; phylum Chordata; class Actinopteri; order Scombriformes; family Scombridae; genus Thunnus; species Thunnus maccoyii. The sequence goes on from NC_056536.1 coordinate 31,805,755, forward strand.
AAGCTGGAGCAGGAGATCACTGAGCTGAAGAGGAAAGACGCTGAACTGAAGCAGCTCTCACACACAGAGGATCACATCCAGTTTCTACACAACTACCCCTCACTGTCACAACTCAGTGCATCTATGGACTCATCCAGCATCAATATCCGTCCTCTGCGATACTTTGAGGATGTGACAGCAGCTGTGTCAGAGCTCAGAGATCAACTACAGGACATCCTGAGGGAGAAATGGACAAACATCTCACTGACAGTGACTGAAGTTGATGTTTTACTGCCACAACCAGAACCCAAGACCAGAGCTGAGTTCTTAAAATATTCACGTGAAATCACACTGGATCCAAACACAGCAAACATATGGCTGTTAATATCTGAGAGAGACAGAAAAGCAGAACTAATGAGTCAACAACAGTCTTATTCTCATCACCCAGACAGATTCACTGATTGGTATCAGGAACTGAGTAGAGAGAGTCTGACTGGACGTTGTTACTGGGAGGTGGAGTGGAGAGGGAGAGGGGAAGTTGGTGTAGCAGTCGCATACAAGAATATCAGAGCAGGAAACTCGGATGAATGTGTATTTGGATTCAATGACAAATCTTGGATGTTAGATTGTAACACTAACAGTTATAGATTTTGGTTCAACAGTATCTCAACTCCCATCTCAGGTCCTGGTTCCTCCAGAGTAGGAGTGTACCTGGATCACAGTGCAGGTATTCTGTCCTTCTACAGCGTCTCTAAAACCATGACTCTCCTCCACAGTGTCCAGACCAAATTCACTCAGCCTCTCTATGCTGGACTTGGTCTTTTGGATATTGGAGTCAGAGCTGAGTTCTGTAAACTCAAATAGACAGAAGTCATTTCAGACTTCATGTGTCAGATTCTGTTGTAATTCTTCATGTTTTTGTCTCCGCTGTTTCTGAGAGCTCGTTGCTGTGGTGTTTCTGAACTGCACAGAGATCAGCTGTCAATCAAACTGAGATTGTTAACACTTTCTTATCATTTGTTTCTCTGTTGATGTTTTGAGTTTCTTTAAATGTCACTTTTTCCTGTGTGTTTTTATCCACGGAGGCTATCACTGCCTATGATGACGTTTTTTTTATCTTCACTGATGTTTCTTCACATGAAAATGTGAACTTCTCTTTGTTCTAAATGTTAGTTTCATGTTTGTATTGATGTATTTGTGTGCTGTTGTTTCTCCACTTCAGCGTCTTAAACAGAGAAAACAGCAGAACTTCCTTCATCATAGATATTTTGTTCTCATCACCTTGTAAATGTATAAAGAAATGTACAATCAAACTGTAATTATCATGATAATAATCATTTATTATGTTCTTGTATATAGCTGACATTCTGGGTTAAACTAACTGATTGTGTGGATGAAGTGAATCTGAACATGAAATCATTGAACAAGAGTCATTTTGATTGGATGTGTGAACAATCTGAGGCTTTACATAATCAATAAAGATGTTTTTTTTTTCAAAGGTGAGCAAAGTATTTTCTTCTGTCTTCATCTCAGGATCTCATTCAAAGCTTCTGGAGAAACTAACTGAAACTAAAATGAGAGTTTATTTGAGGCAGTTTTCCTCCTGAAACACCACAAAGTTCAGAGTTCATGTTCAGAGCAGACGAACGTCTCTGTACTTTCGGCTTTCTTCACTAAAGCAGCTTTGTCACAGAGAAAAGAGTTTTCTATCACTTGTTGCTTTAAACAAACAAGATTTTTCTTTGTGCATTTAGTTGATAAAATCTTTGTTATACAGGCCAAAAAAAAAGGAAAATAGTAAGAATTCATTTGATCAAGTTTAGTGTGAAGAAGTTTTATTGCGTCCTGACAAACATAAAACAACAGATATTGTGTCGTTGTGAACTTGAGGTCATTTCATTTATTTTTATGTAGATTTTCATGCAGATGAAAGTTGAGAATGAGGCTGTCATGTTGGTTCAGTGTTTAGCTCTGTCACCTGAAGAGAGACGGTCCTGGACCCCAATTTATCAAACTGCTAACAGGAACATTTTGGACTTTAATGGAAGATAAAAGTAAAAATCCTTCACTTTCACTCAAGAACAGAAGAATAAAAACTATCGATCAGACTAGTTTTGGCTTTAAAATGCTGTTAAAGAGGTGTGTTCAGTTGGTTCAGAGTAGATCCTCGATGTTTTCTGTCTGATTGGACTAAACATCGTTGGTCACGATCACCTCGTCTACCAACAGCAGAACATCTGCAGCACATTTTATTTCCATTTCAACCAATTTCCTTTCATTCATCCATATTTATATATTTATACATTATAAATATATCAGATTGTAGGCAATTATTTCCAGAGATTTGACGATTTCACACAAATAAAACTTATAATTAAATATGTTCTTGCAGAATAACTCACCACTGAGTTAACTGTAAGGATGTACAATACAGCAAATGTCGGGTCAATTCATATCTCTGATTGGTCATTCGTTCATGTGAACAGTTGAATAAAAGTGACTTTTACATATGTACGTCACTGGATAAAAGTGTCTTATTGTTACATGCTGCTCTGACACTGATGCTTCACTATTAATAATCTAATGATGTCATATATAATAATATATCAGTCAGAGGGACCAAACCACTACTTTTACTGCAATACTTTAACTACATCAAGCTCATAATACTTATGTACTTTTACTGCAATACTTTAACTACATCAAGCTCATAATACTTATGTACTTTTACTGCAATACTTTAACTACATCAAGCTCATAATACTTATGTACTTTTACTGCAATACTTTAACTACATCAAGCTCATAATACTTATGTACTTTTACTTGTACTTGTAATGGAGTATTTTTACATTACTGTATTGGTACTTTTGTTTTTTCTGACTGAATGACAGTACATATATAAACCATCTGGTGACTGATGCATGAGAAGAAGATGAAGAGCAAAAGATGAAGAAGATGAAGAAAAATCAATGTTCTCATGTGTGACATATCTAACATCAACCAAATCTTTACCCACATGCTTTTCTACATGTGATATTATATATGATTAATATCCTCATATATGATATTTTATATATTTTACATGTGAAATATCTGAAACATATAATATTTGACTTTATATTACATGTATACTACACACACCATGGCAGAAGTCATCACATCACCTCATGGAGGATTCAGAGCTCCAGTATTGGATGTCCTCATATTTGCACAAACATTCATTTACACAGTTTATGATGTTGTAATATAAAGTTAATCATATTTCTGTGGCGTATTGATGTTAATGATGTTTAAACTGATCATTAGACTGCAGTGGGTATCAGACTGTGAGTCCTCTGACAGGTGACATCAACTCTAAATCCTGCTCTCAGCCAATCAAACAGCAGATACTCTGCGGCTTCATATCTGCTCAGACTGACCTCCACTGACTTGACGGACAGCTTCACCTGAAGGCCATGGCGTTAAAGTAGAAAGAGTTTCAATCCAAACTTTATAATGTCTTTAATTTCTAATTAATTTTATTTCATTTCATTAAAATATTTCTGTCTGTTTCTTCCTCTCAGCTTCTCTAGATCTGCTGTGATATGTGAATATCCCCGCTGATCAATAAAGTTTGATCTACTCCAAACTAAACTCTGATAACTTTCTCACAACTTTGTCTCCACTTTACATGTAACTCATTTCCAGACAGATTATCAGGAAATGAAAGGTGAGTTTCTGCAGCCAGGTGGTGTAAATAAAGTGTGACAGTCAGCAGGTAATCGATAGAATAGACTGATAGGTGTTAAAAACACTATTTTTTTCTCCAGAATAATAATTTTCTCTCCTGTTCCCGGAGTTTTATTTTGAAGGCATAACAGCAAGTTGTGTATGAGCCAATTTTGTCGCTTTGTTTCGTCATCAGGACGCGACAGTGTTTCCGCACGTGAACCCGAGTAGCCGCCGTGTTTTCATCAGTTTGTGTTTGATGAGTTTTAATCAAAGTTAAGGTGAGATCCTTTAAATTCACACAAGGACATTGTTGTTATTGCTTTTATTATATCCGATTATTTTTGTTTTATTATTATTATTTGTTTTGTTTGTGTTTATTTTAGGGATTTGTTGGGTTTTGTTTAGTTCTTGTCATGTTTTCTCGCTTTATGTCTCTACCTCTGTCTTCTGTTTATACCTCTATGTCTCTCTGCACCAAACAACAACAACAAAACATTAATATAAAGAAGTGAAACCATCTCAGAGACGTTTTTCTTTTCTTCTTTTAAACATTCAGATTTCAAACAGATGAGCTGCTATCTGAAAACCATCTCTAACAAAGTTCACAGACTTAAAGTCAAGTGAAACTTTATAAGTTAAAGAGAAGCAGACTGACAGAGACAGTTAGCATCTATAAACAGCTGATAACTTTCCTTCAAACACCAGGAGATCTAATCTCTGATGAGCTGACTGTGAGATGTGTTCTGACTGAAATGTTTAAACGATCACAGAGAAAAAAAGCAAAAACAAATCTGAACTGTATTTTCCGCTCTGAAACGTTTCCAGTGAAGCAGACGGATCCTGCAGACATGAGGACTGATTGTAGAAACATGTTGATCCTGTTTGTTTATCAGTCTGCAGAATCAACTCGGTTCTGTATCAGTCGAGCAGCTGAACTCTGCAGCAAAGACTTTGGGCTGAAATATGGAAACACTGATCAGTCTTTATTGCTTCTATTGTTTGTAGTGAGCAGACTGCGGAGAGATGGAGAGAAGAGAGGAAGAGGAGGAGACTGCAGCTCAGAGAGAAGAAGAAGAAGAAGAGGAGGAGGAGGAGGAAGTGGAAGAAGAAGATGAGGAGGAAGAAGGAGAGGAGGAGGAAGAAGGAGAGGAGGAGGAAGCAGCAGAGAGAGGAGACGATGATGATGAAGATGAAAACTCAGAGAGAAACAAAGATGGTGCTGATGATGATGATAAAGACGATGATGGAGATGCTGCCGATATGAAAAAGAAGAAGAGCAAGCAGAAAGGGACTTCCTGTTCAGACAGGAAGTGTGTTCCAGGAATCCTCTACTTGGGTCACATTCCTCCGAGGCTCCGCCCCAAACACGTGAGGAACCTGCTGTCGGTGTACGGAGAGATCGGACGCATCTTCTTACAACCTGAAGGTAACACACACACACACACACACACACACACACACACACACACACACACACACACACACACACACACACACACACCAGGGTCAGAAACGGGGGCTCGAGGCAAAATACCCCCACAAAAAGTAAAATTTCCCTTGGAATTGGGATGATGCGGGTATCCGGACTTTCTTCTGTATTCCAAGTGTGACTCAGAAATATCTGGGACAGCTGGGCCTCCGTACCTGCACAGCCCCCCCCCCCCCAACCCCTCTTGCTCGAGCGTGGTGAGGTTATGAGGCAGCCACGACAGCTACTAACAGTAATTTCACCAACATGGAGTGTTTTTTAATCCGCAAACCTGTCACACTTCCAGCTGAGAATCACAATCAGTTGGAAATGAAAGTAGGTCAGAACTGCGGACAGTCGCTGAGCTTCTCCCCGTCTGCCCTGAGCCTAAAAAAAGCTACCAAAGCTGTGACGGCGCCTGTTATTTTAAACTGCAGAGCACCGTAGATAACATGCCAGACAATCAGCAGTGTTGTTGACACATCGAACTGTGATGTTGTTACGCAACATAGTGTTTATTGTTCATACTTTTTGAAAACAAAATATGCATTTAATGGGTAAAAACACTCTCTAAACTGTAACTGGGATTATAACTTAGTGTGAGTATTTTTACCCATTAAATGTTTTTGCATATATATATGCACTTTTTTTTAACAAGAATCATTGAATATTGATCTAACATATTTCCCATCATTTGAAAAAATAGTCCTGGAAATGATCAAAAATGAAATTAAAGCATAAAACATATTTCATGTCGGAAAAAAAAGTCCTTGCAAAGAAAAGTTAGTTTTCCTACCCTGACACACACACACACACACACACACACACACACACAACTGCTGTATTGATTGGTCAGGCTGTGTTTTCTGATTGCTGCTGTATTGATCCTGCAGGTCGCGAGGTGAGGAGGAGGAAGAAGAAGTCCGGTTTGAGGAGGTGTGATTTCACCGAGGGGTGGGTGGAGTTCAGAGATAAACGTGTGGCGAAGCGAGTGGCAGCGTCTCTCCACAACACTCCCATGGCGACCAGGAAACGCCAACCGTTCGCCTCCGACCTCTGGTGCATCAAGGTACGTTCTGCCCGGCAACAGCTGACATCAGACCTTTTGACACCTGCTCTGCACATCCTGAAACTGTGCCTCATTTATTTTGGCCTTGTTAGTACAAGACTGTTCATTAATGGTACATTTGGACCATCTGTTTACCTGTGTGTGTGTGTGTGTGTGTGTGTGTGTGTGTGTGTGTGTGTGTGTGTGTAGTACCTGCACAGGTTCCAGTGGACTCACCTGAGCGAGCGGCTGGCTTACGAGCAGATGGTCCTGCAGCAGAGACTGAGGACTGAAGTGTCTCAGGCCAAGAGAGAAACTAACTTCTACCTGAACAACGTGGACAAGAGCGCTAACATGGACAAACTGAGGAAGAAGAGACAGAGAGACGGACAGCAGGTAAACCAAACCACACAGGTAGATCTGAAGAGCTGGAGCCATCTGGAAAGTTTAAACTCTCTCTTTTTTTTTTTTGGTAAGACTATTTATTGGCACTTTTTGTCTTCTCTCTCTCTCTGAGAGGTCAGAGATGGGTATGATGTGCAGCTTTCAACGTGCAAGTTTTAACTTTAAAAAAAGATTCAAAAGTTTAACACAAGATATTTTAAAATGAAGTTGAAACTGGACGCTGTGTTCAGAGATGACGCCCATTCATTCTTATGAAAGTTGCTCAGAGGTGCATCATGTTTCCTCATGCTTCGATCATGCTCAGTAGAGTCCTTCTCCAGCCGAGCCAGCTGACTTCCTGTTGGTTCCTCATGTGAATGAGGATAAAATAATTTAATCATGCAGCTTTTTAAACTTTCCAAATGTTATTGGACCAAATGGATCAAATTATGATAATAAAACAAGTCATTTTATGGAGGTTGTGATGCTCCAAAAAATCCATTCACCATTTTACAGCTGCTCCTTTTCCAATGATTGTGTGTGCGTGTCACATGACAGACCTGGAAGTCATAATTACACAGTTTGTCCTCTGTGTCAATTTGGCTTCACAGCCTGCTGCTGTTGCCATGGATGTGTTATAAGAACTGGACACCAGACTTGAAGATGGTGCTTGTACAATCAAATGAAAAGTGCCAAAAAAAAGTTTTCTAGCTTCCGCGTTGTATGGCCCGCTGAATATATGAACTTTATATTGGGATGACATCACAGATTTTATAGGCTTCATGGATTAAACATTCATGATACAGATTTGCAGTTTGAGGTGTCTTGTCAACAGTTTCATTCATTTCTGCGTCTTTTAAAACTTTATTCATCTCCATGTTGTTAAACTTTATTTGTCGTCATCAGGTGGACGAGAAGACGTGGGACTTCACGCAGCGTCAGACGGAGGAGGAGATCCAGAAGAAGAAGAAGAAGAGAGAGAAAGACTCCGTTGCCCAGAAGCACCTGGACAAAGCCCGCCTCATACAGCAGAAGAGCCAATCAAATGTCTCCCTGCTGGCCAAGATTTTCAACTCCGGTCAGTCACAGTGACAGCTGATTGGCTGTTTCCCTGGAAACAGCAGGCAGACTGTAATGAACTGACACGCCCCCATTCACCAACCAATCGCAGGCCGGTCTTGGCAGTGGGCGGAGCCATCATAGGGCGTAGGAGCTGCTTCTGATCACAGTGTTATCATTTAGTTATAATCAATATCTGACAGATCTTCACTGTGATTGGTCGCCGTGACGATATCCTCCACGCCTCCAGGTCACTCCGACCGTATCCCATCATGCTCCTCACCAGGGACTCTCAGCTCCGCCAGCTCGCTGCTTTCTGTTTCTACCCAGAAACAGGAAGTTCTCCAGCTGATTGGAGTTTATTGAACTGATCAGAGTTTATTGATGAATGAATGAACTTGTTTCACAGTTTTTTGCTGACTGAAACACACCTGAACGAGCTCGTCTGAACTTAGATGATTTTTACTGTTTGTATTTCTTGTCATGAACATTTGTCATCAGCTGTTAAATCACAATAAAGATTTAAGTTTGGACCTCTGACCTGTAACTTCACACTGGTGACCAGTAGAGACCAGTAGTTTCCATACTGGGGCAACAGAGTGGACAGGACAGAATAAAAACATGTTTCTGGTCTCCTGCCACTTATTGATCAGTCCTCATCATTCAGCTGTATACATGGTTATCCTGTCATGATGTCACCACACATCACCTTATGGGTATCATGTGTCTCTCACCTGTCAATGAGGATCCTCACCTGGAGGGTAGAACACCTCAGAGCACCAGATCCACTACCAGAAGATGTTTAATCGTTTGATATCCATGAAGAGACAGAATCAATTTTATGCATTTATATCGTTCATAATTACCACATACACATGAACTGTGTGTCGTTACATCCTCTGCAGATGAACACTTAAAAGAATCTATTAAAATGTTTAATAATCTGAAACAAACGTATCATAAACAGACGTCTCCTGATCATTGAAGTGCTTTATACACAGTAATACCATTGATGACTCGGAACATTTCATTCAAACACAGCTTCAGCAGCATCACACTGTCACATATCAGAACGATGATAACAGACTGATCTGTAAAACCCTGATTATGTTATGATGTAATTCTACAACATGTGTGAATGGTTATTTAGAAAACTAAAACATCTGTTTTTAGAGTTAAGAGAAAAACTGTGAGGCAACTGAACCATTCACACATATTTCAGAAACAACTATGATGATGACATCACACCAGTTGCTAGCAGCTAACATTACATCACATCACATTTATTTAGCAGGTTGTTTTGTCCAAAACAGATTGAAAATAGATACAGGAAGTTTGAGTGTTACTTAAATATTTTTCCAGACACCAGAGTGCAGGACACACTAACAGGATGTGCAGGTATTGAGAGGAAGTAAAACAATGAATACTTCATTATCCTCCTGAAATATCTGTCTGTGGGCTCCATTAAACTGATAACTTATTAAATCAAGAAGTGTTTTACTTTACTTATTATAATTGCGTTGGTGTTTGTATTATGTTTACAGTAACGCTACGTTTTATGTGTTTTAACATGACAGTAGCAGAAATGCTGAATGGATTGGAGACAATAAAAGTATTTAAATCAAAATGCAAACAATTGTTAACACTAACAGGCGCTAAAGTCATCTAACTATCAACCAAACTGCAGCAGTCTCAGAGGAAACAGTATCCACAGGCTAATAAGCACCAAGTCTACTGTCTGACTCTGGTACATGAATGAATCTTTGGAAACCTCTGAGCCTCTAATAAAGTCTCTTCAGTATTATTCAGCATATGAGCAGCAGTTCAGCATGTAAAGGAAGGGCAGACTCAGTATGAAACAAACCCACAAAAGTATCAGCAGTAGAATCATTTGTTCATTTCCTGTCAGCACTAATTTAACATAAGTTCATTCAAACTAAAGAGGAACAAGCTGTCATCAAAACCTGTAAGAAGATTCCTCACAGTGTGTTCAGAGCTGCAGGACAGGAGCTGAGAGGCTGTTGGTGATGCTGATGATCCACTTGTCTGTCTGAGGTATCTGTCTCTTGATGGTCACTACTGAGGGAAAACTGCACCCATGTTCTAATTTGTGACACATTCAGCACAAACATCTGCTACCTGATGTTGTTGACAGGATGTTTAAGATCAGCTGTAAGCAGGCTGAAACAGATTTAGTCTGTCTCTCTACCTGTCTGTCTGTGCGTCTGTCTCTCTAATTATCTGTCTGGCTCCCAGGTACTCAGACCTCTCCAGTCCATCCAGGACTCTGGTGTACTCCAGGTGAGCTTGGTAGAACCTGCTGTTGTACTTCAGGTTGGATCTGACGTACTTCAGGTAGTCTGGAGCTCCGGGACAGACCACGTTATCAGCCAGGACCACTGAGCCCTTAGCCAGCAGACCACAGTGCTGCGGGGGAGGAGGGGAGGGGTCAAAGGTCAGAGGTCATAACATACAGTGGGGTCAGAGGTCAGAGGTCAAAGGTTGTTACCTCCAGCAGTCTGATGTCAGGCAGGTAGCGGTCCTTCCAATGGTCAAGGAAAACCAAGTCAAATGTCTGGATTCCAAACATGTCGGCCATCTTGGGAATCAGGTCAGCTGACTCACCTTCCAACACACACACCTGACAGAGGTAAACAATAATCAATAAGCAGATCAATAGGTCACAGGACAGAGTTACAGATTTTGTTTTTCTTGTAATTATACAGACAGTAGATAGTACATAGTAGACCCTCTACAGAGATAGTAAGTCGTTATTATAAGCAGTCAGACTTGTGTGTTGGCACTGAGTTGTGTATGTTTTGGTGTGTTGACATCAGAGTTTTTGCAGTTTTCTTCGGGCCCCTCTGTGAGTCAATGTGTTGTCTTTCTTGCTCATGCTGGTGGACTTGTGGCAGCATCGGTTTTGCTGGTCCAGTTGCACAGTCGCTGGACGCTGTATCACCGTGACTGAAGTGTGACTGTATCCAACCCACACAGAATCCTGTGGTTTTCCCTCCTGGAATCTGACACTGATAAGTATCCAGAAGGGCTCGGTATAGGGCAACTGGATTTGTCTCCATTCTGAAGAAGGCCATCAGAAAGTGGGGCCGAATGATCAGAGTTCTGTTGTTGGGTGGATGGGTGGCTCAGACCGATTTTGGATTGAAAGGGGCTCAACAAGTATCTGAGACCCATGAGCTATGAAACGTTGACTGTGCCGAGAGTGTTACAGGACATCCACCAAGGTTTGCCTTCAACAGCAGGACCTTCAAGTACTTTTCCTCCCATTCAGCACATGTTTAAACCTCTGCATGATCATAAAGTGCATGGATGCAGTCCTGGGACCATATGGCAGGTCAAATACCTAGACAACTGGCTGGTATGTGCTACCTCAGAAAAACAATGATGTAAGAATGTATCCCAGCTTTTCCAGCACTTGAGGACCTAGACTTGCACCTAAACCAGTGGCCCTCGCAGTCCACAGAGTTCCCAGGCATGTGGTTGGATGCCAAGACGGGAGGCTTTCCTTACCTCTTGGACAACAGGCCACCCTCAGGGATTACCTGTCGCTGTTCCCCTTTGGTGTCTCTGCTTCTAAGATTTGATTGCAGCCATGATGCCCCTGGATCTTCTGAACATGTGTCCAATGCAGCAATGCCTCCTGATCCTCAAACCCACAGAAGAATCTACAGATAGGTTTACTGTTGGCCTTGTACATAAATGCAATGGCATATGAGCGTCCAAAGGGCCTCCTGTTTACTTCCCATCCCTTCCTCCTCCTGCACCCACTTCTAGAGAGTCCAAGTTGAAGAGGTGAGCCTCATCTTTGGTGGCCCCCAATTCTCCAGCCCTCAGAACTCTTTTCCATCCTTTTCCTCAGAGGCTCAAGCTTCGGGCCTGGCTCCAGAGACAGCTGAGTTACTTGCCATGGGGTTTCTCTAGTTAGCACTTTGCAGGGAGTTTGAGCTCCATCAACTAGGGTGACAGATTCCTATCATTGAGGAGTGTTCGACACATTGTGCAATTTAAGACAGGTGGATCCCCTCTTCTGCACCGACCATGAGATCTTCCAGTTCCTTCAGGAAATGCTACAGAAGGGCATGGTCCCTTCAGCATTAAGGAGAAAGGTGGCAGGTTGTTGCGACCTCATTACTCTGTTTCTCATTCCCTATCACAGAAGACCAGCTGTCCCACTGTGATATTTGAAGGAGGCTTTGCAGCATGAGCCATTTAAGCTCCTACAGTCTGCATCATTGTTGTTGTTTGTGTTGGCCAAGAGAGAGGGAGAACTCAATGCCCTCTCAGTGTATGAGGAATGCTGCTTCCTGCAGCGTGTGCTAAGCCAGAACTCAGCATCCAACATCGGTCAACCAAGTGAGCTGCACCCTTTCCACCCTCCTCAGACCCCAATGGTGAGGAAGGAATCACTGCTGTGTCCTGTCAGGATCTCAAAAGTTTACCTTTATCAGACACATGCACACAGGAGAACAGACCAACTGTCTGTTACCAACCTGACTGCGTTAGGCAACCAGTCACCAAGGATAGATTGTCTCATTGGATTGTCTCATTGGATTGTCTCACAATCCAGCAGATATAAAAGGGGGAAGGCAGGACAGCTCTATCTGAGATTTGTTTGGGGCTTCTGGGTTGACCCTGTGAACTTCACATGAACCTGGCAGCCCAACACTTGGCTCACCATAGCAGCACATGGCTTAACTTAGCGATCCTCCAGGGCCACAGGCCATACAATATGGACTCTTGTTTGGAGTGATGTCCTGTGACAGCTAGCTTTGCACCTGAGCTGCTGAACTGAGTTGTCTTCCAGCTGTTTCATAGCTGGTCATAGTATCATCTGAGCTGTGGTAGTGTCTAACACCTGGGTCATAACTGGTACAGAGTGTATGTGCTGTATGTAAATATGATCTGAGTACAGGGGTGAGCACTGCTGCAGCTGTTCTCTGCACAGTCTGAGGAAACCAGCAACCTTCTTTATATCTGATTATGAAAAACAACTGAGAGTATGAATTGTATTGTCTTACTTAATTGTACCTTACAGTCTGACCTCTGACCTTGTCTTGCAGCCCTGCATGCTGGATGACCTGTCGCGCCACGCAAGCATACTCAGGGTTCATCTCCACGGTAATCAGCCTTGTTGCTGGTGGCAACAGCCTGCTGATACGGACAGCAGAGTAACCACAGTATGTTCCCAACTCCAGCACTGTGGATGGAGAGGTTTCCATGACAATGGAGTCCAAGATGGCTCCTGGGAGATGGACAGAGAGAAAAGTGATCAATGGCAATATTCAAATCCAAAACTCTGTGTGTGTGTGTGTGTGTGTGTGTGAGAGTGTGTGTGTGTACCTTTCTCGTCTCCTACGTTCATGGCCCACTCTGTGTGTATACAGAAGTGATCAATGGTTGTGATGACGCTGTCTGGATTTCCCCTGACTGCATTTAGACTGACAGCCTGAAGGAGGCGCTGAGGGGCAGACAGACAGACCATCAGACCGATAGAGAGACAAACAGTCAGTCAGACAGTTAAACAAACAGGTTCTCAGAGGTTACCTGGGGTCGTGATTTTCTGGTTAGGAGATCGAGTGTTGTCTCCAGCAGGACATCGTACCATAGCAGTGCCAGAGTGGCGTTAGTCTGAACCAACCAGGGAATCAACCGACGACACAAAATGTACAGACCAACCAGAACCACCGGTACTATTAGCAGCAACATGCTGAGACACAGAGAGAGAGAGAGACATCATAAGTAGCAGCAGTATCATCAGTAGTAGCAGCAATATTAACAGTAGTATCAGTAACTCAGTAGTAGTAGTAGTATTATCAGTAATAGCTGCAGTATTATCAGTAGTAGCAGCAGTATTATCAGTAGTATCAGTAACTCAGTAGTAGTAGTAGTATTATCAGTAGTAGTAGTATTATCAGTAGTATCAGTAACTCAGTAGTAGCAGCAGTATTATCAGTAGTAGTAGTATTATCAGTAGTATCAGTAACTAAGTAGTAGCAGCAGTATTATCAGTAGTAGTAGTATTATCAGTAGTATCAGTAACTCAGTAGTAGCAGCAGTATTATCAGTAGTAGTAGTATTATCAGTAGTATCAGTAACTAAGTAGTAACAGCAGTATTATCAGTAGTAGTAGTATTATCAGTAGTATCAGTAACTCAGTAGTAGCAGCAGTATTATCAGTAGTAGTAGTATTATCAGTAGTATCTGTAACTCAGTAGTAGCAGTAGTATTATCAGTAGTAGTAGTATTATCAGTAGTATCAGTAACTCAGTAGTAGCAGCAGTATTATCAGTAGTAGTAGTATTATCAGTAGTATCTGTAACTCAGTAGTAGTAGCAGCAGCAGTATTATCAGTAGTAGTAGTATTATCAGTAGTATCAGTAACTCAGTAGTAGCAGTAGTATTATCAGTAGTAGTAGTATTATCAGTAGTATCAGTAACTCAGTACCAGCTGTTGTGGTGATGGTCTTAGTTTCCTCTGTAATTCCCCTTCTCTTCTTCTTCTTCTTCTTCAATCCTCTCTCTGTTTTTTGTTCTTCCTCTCTCTCCTTAATGCTTCTCTGTCTGTGTCTCTTCTGTGTTTGTGTTTGTGTCTGTTGTGCTGCTCATCTCTGATTCAAGCTGAGAGAAGATGAAGTGCTGATCAGCGATTCCTTTTAATCCTGCTTCAGCCAATCAGCCTCTTAATCCTTTCTCTGCAGTGTGTTTATTTGGATGTTGGAAAAAAACATCTTCTTGACTTTATACTGAAGTTCTTTGAGAAATGTACAACGTAGCTCAATAAGTTGTTGTGATAGGCTATGCAGCACAACAAGCTAGTGAAGCCATAAGTAGAACCACGTTCCTGCACACGCTCAGTGGCGTCTGCCTTACAAATAACTACTCTCCAGAGAATGAAAACATGATCGCTGTTATTAGTCTTTCTTTCAATTTGATGCTACTTTATACTTCCACTCCACTACATTTCAGAGGGAAATATTGTACTTTCTACTCCACTACATTTATTTGACAGCTTTAGTTACTTTTCAGATGAAGATTTGACACGATGGATAATATAACAAGCTTTTAAAATACAACACATTGTTAAAGATGAAACCAGTGGTTTCCAACCTTTTTGTCTTTTGACGTCTTACAAAAAGCAGTGTGTAGTCGGGGTCACATTTCACATGTCTATGAGTTGTTAACAGCTCCACCAAATAGTGATTTTTCCCTCTAAACTTCTCACATGCTTTCATTTACATAAATGTTCAAATGATCCAATATTTCAGCAAAAATCAAAGATTAGAGAAAAAGTCCAAAAACTGAAAACAGATTTGTGTATCAGAACTTTGTTTTTTCTTCTTTCCTCTCCCATTAATCATCTCACGACCCCTCAGATTTATCTGCTGACCCTTTGGAGGGGCCCGACCCCTAGGTTGGGAACCACTGGACTAAACTAGCTAACTGTATATAAAGTAGTGTAAACTAGCTCCACCTCCAGCAGCTACAACAGTAACATGCTGCTCTAACACTGATGCTTCACTATTAATAATCTAATGATGTCATATATAATAATATATCAGTCAGAGGGACCAAACCACTACTTTTACTGCAATACTTTAACTACATCAAGCTCATAATACTTATGTACTTTTACTGCAATACTTTAACTATATCAAGCTCATAATACTGATGTACTTTTACTGCAATACTTTAACTATAGTAGAGTATTCTTACATTGCTGTATTGGTACTTTTACTGCAGTAAAGGATCTGAATACTTTTTTATTCTTTCAGGAAGTCAACAAAAAATTGAGAAAATCACCAGAATTATCCTTTAATAAACTGAACCAGGGTCAACTTTTTTATTCAGGTCAGTAAACAGTTATCCATTCCACTCCGACCTCACCTTCTCCTTCTTCTTCTTTGGTCCTCACCTGTGGATCATCTCCAGACTCCCACCACGCTCCCCCCCAGCTCTCCCCCCGACCCCCCCTGTTCATCCACCAGCCGACCTGCTCACCTCTACCTGCACCTCCTCTGCGTTAAAGCTCCTTTCAAACCTCAGACTGCTTTGGTTATAACAGTCTATCTGGTGGAGATTGACTGTTATTTATTTTCAGAAAGGTAAAGAAACTGAGTGTTATGCTTTATTAAACATTTAGACTGAAGTTAGGATGAGAGAGGATCCGGCTGTGTTTTCTATAATATCTGCAATGAAAAGAAACACCTGAATATAGATTTTCTATTGACAGCAAAGAACGCGCAGATGAATTCCTGACTGTGAAATAACTAACGTCTGAATAACTAACGTGGAAATTTAAATACCACTGAAATACTTTTACTTTGAATACTGTTTGTCTGAATGAATGTGGCTTTATTTTTTCCTCTTTGACATTTTCCAAAACTCATTATCATATAAATGACTGTTTAAAAACCAAAGAGGTTAAACTCTTCCAATATCGTCACCTTCTTAAAATAACAGCCCAAGTCGTTTTATCAGGTTTCTCAGAAAACAGATGAAATATTGTTTAAAAGGCAGAAAAGAGTTAACAGAAAGCCTTGTAATCACTTGTAACACAGATTCCCTTTGCTAAATGCTAGCTTCATGGACTTAGCTATTTTGCTGAATAAAAAGACTAAATAACTACGTAATATGACGAATTAAAAAAAAACCATTTTTGTCAAAAAATGACCTGGGCCGTTATTTTAGGAAGGTGATGATATTTCACAAAAATGCAAAGATTAAAGAAAATTTCTGAAAAATTCAAATTTGTGCAGCAGAACTTTCTTTTTTTGTCTTACCGACTCAATCTATCGTCTCAAGACCCTTGAGATTTATTTTATAACCCACATAAAGCAGTTTAAACTCGCTCCACCTCAAGCAGCTGCAATAATAAAATGCTGCTGATGCATCAACTCATCAGTATTAATAATGTACTTTGTTACAAATATTTAATATATCAGTTACAGCCCGATTTTCTGCAAAACAAGTACTTTTACTTTAATAATTTAAGTAAATTTAGCTGGTAATACTTATGCACTTTTACTTAAGTAGGATTTCAAATGCAAGACTTTTTACATTTTTACATTGATGTATTGATACTTTTACTGAAGCAAAGAATCTGAGTACTTATTCCACCACTGTCAGAATCACATTTAAGTGAAAAATCATGACCAAAGGACAGTAGTGGAAGAAGTATTCAGATCCTTTACTCAAGTAAAAGTACCAATACAGCAATGTAAAAATACTCTACTATAGTTAAAGTATTGCAGTAAAAGTACATAAGTATTATGAGCTTGATGTAGTTAAAGTATTGCAGTAAAAGTAGTGGTTTGGTCCCTCTGACTGATATATTATTATATATGACATCATTAGATTATTAATAGTGAAGCATCAGTGTTAGAGCAGCATGTTACTGTTGTAGCTGCTGGAGGTGGAGCTAGTTTACACTACTTTATATACAGTTAGCTAGTTTAGTCCAGTGGTTCCCAACCAAGGGGTCGGGCCCCTCCAAAGGGTCAGCAGATAAATCTGAGGGGTGGTGAGATGATTAATGGGAGAGGAAAGAAGAAAAAACAAAGTTCTGATACACAAATCTGTTTTCAGTTTTTAGACTTTTTCTCTAATCTTTGATTTTTGCTGAAATATTTGGATCATTTGAACATTTATGTAAATGAAAGCATGTGAGAAGTTTAGAGGGAAAAATCACTATTTGGTGGAGCTGTTAACAACTCATAGACATGTGAAATGTGACCCCGACTACACACTGCTTTTTGTAAGACGTCAAAAGCCAAAAAGGTTGGAAACCACTGGTTTCATCTTTAACAATGTGTTGTATTTTAAAGCTTGTTATATTATCCATTGTGTCAAATCTTCATATGAAAAGTAAGTAAAGCTGTCAAATAAATGTAGTGGAATAGAAAGTACAATATTTCCATCTGAAATGTAGTGGAGTGGAAGTATAAAGTAGCATCACATGGAAATACTCAAGTAAAGTACAAGTACCTCAAAGGTGTACTTGAGTAAATGTGCTGCCAGGGGACCGGAGGGGGCGGGACGCGTGCCGGGGGCTACACACCGTGCTGTGACGTCACGCACGGTGCGGTGAGTGTCTCCGTCAGGACGCACCGGAGGAGCGGAGCAGCAACATGGCTGCAGATTACTGGGAGACAGAAAGATCCGAGAGACGGTCAGACTGAACCGAGCCACAGATAACCCGGGACAGACCGGGACGAACTGAACCCTCCCGGTGAGTAGCAGCTACACGCACCGCGGAGCTTCGTGTTTAACCTGAAGACCGCTTCATGTGGGGGAAAAATAACGGCGCCGTGTTACCGGAGCAGCAGGTCCAGAGATAAACCCGCTCCGCCTCCGCTTCTATTTATAACACAGATGACAGTTAGAGCAGGAAATAGACGGGTCCCGCTCCCTCCAGATGAATGCAGAACCGTTACAGAGGATATAACAGCTGCAGCACATAGACGTGATCAGATATATCAGAGAGAACCGGAGGAACGTAAACATTAGCCGCTAGCTGCTAGCCGCGAGCTAACAGGCTCAAACAGAAACACTCCTGTAAGATTTAATTATTTATGTTGAGTGAAGTCAGTGTTTCTGTCGCACTGTGACGTTATAAAACCCTGCAATGACGTAACACAGCTGTCAGGTAGATCACCTGTCAGTCAGCTGTTAGCATGTTAGCTGTTAGCTTTGAGGTCAGGGATGAAACCTAATATAAACAAACGCAGCGGTATATTTACCTGGAATCACCTGGTCATCATGTCCTCTGTCAGGTAATTAGACGTCTTTAAATGATGCCTTATTTCCTCCGGGCTCAGTGATTGGACGGCAGCTTGTAACAGGTGTGGTGAGATGAACAGGTGGTCCGTCTGTAAGCTGACAGACAACCTCTCAGTCTGCACTGTTTGGTTTGTCTGAGGTTCATTGCTCCCTTAATTAAATAAACATGTTTCTAGTTTGGATACGACTGTAACCTTCACATCCTGTGCCTACCTGTGTCCAGGTGTGCAGTCTAAGCTGGCTGCCCCGCCCCCCTCAGCATCACGGCCCCCCCTGCCCCCCCTCATGGAGAGGATGAGGAAGATCAAACGACAGCTGTCACTCACCCTGGGGAGGGGAGGGGCCGGGGGAGGAGACAGGACGATGAATGACACCATCAACCAAGATGTGACATCACACAGTGACTCAGGTAACAGACACGCTCCCTCAGGTGTTTCTTTCACCTGTGTTTATTAATCTACATCAAAAACTGGATTTGAGCTCCTCAGAGGACCTGAATCTGGTCTCAAGAGAGACCTGAGTTAGAATCATTACAGGCCTGGACCACAGTGTCCCATCAGGTGTGTCCTCGCACCTCGTTCACCTGCTTTTAAATATGGCAGAGCCTAAAATATGACACAGCAACATGAGATGGAAGCTGACAGGAAGTGATAGTAGCTGTTGATCTGTGGGGGATCATGTCAACAGCGTCACTCCGCTCATGTGTGACCTTTGTTAGTGAACACGGGTAAACCTGCGTTGCTGCATGACGGGTGGATAGTGCCAATTTAAGGATTACCAGGAGAAGGATAAGGAGCAGGTGACCCTTTGATCAGCTCCAGACTGTGTGGAGTTTTGAATGAGATTGATTGTGGTCTGCAGACGACAGATTGGTGGCAACGTTAAGGTGTGTTTACCAGCGGCGGTGTGACGGCGCCGTATATCACAAACTGACATCTAAAAATACACTTACTTAGATCAGTCCCTCCAGGATTTCACAATGTATTTTTTGTGATTATTGCGGATAAAATGCTTGATTTTGCAGTGTAGTTTCTCAAAAATTGCCACACAGTTTTGCAGTATAATTGTGGGAATTGGGAGAAATTGCAAGCAAAGGAAAATAAGGAGATTTTTTTTAAACTACTACCAATGAAGAGTCATATGTAATCACTTCCTCCACACTGATGATGTAAGTTACAATGACACGAGATGACACAATTAGGGATGTTACACAATTATTACACAATTATTATGCATCAATTTATTTCACAATACTACGGATGGACAAAGTCACATGATCATGCTTTGCACAAGACATTTCAGCGAGGATTCTGCAACAGAGGGTTGAACTGCAGCAGCAGAGACAGTCTGAGACTGGAAGTGAATAATAAATAATTCATGCCAAGACGAACAAGACGGGACATTGCAGTTAGTTGATTTCTAATATTTAAATTATAGTATTTTTAATTATATTATTATTAATAGAAGATTAAGATGAACTTTACTGATCCCTTTGGGGAAAATATTACTGATGTAGGTGTTTTTATCATCAACTGTCATCCATGCTTATTTTTTAAATTAATATTTAATAATCTATTTTAATAATTAATCTAATTTTACATGGGGCCTGAGAAAATTCTGTCTATTATTGTTTTTTTTTAGAAATGAAGGCGTTATTAATCACTGAAATGTTATTAATCAGATCCCATGTTATAGTGCAGGAAGTCTACAGGATCCTAATGTTAAGTTCGTCTTTTACACCTGGTATATTTACCTGCCATACCAGCGTTTACTCAACACAGGTGGGAAGAATCAACAGGATGTTGGAGGGGATTACGTGCTGTTTTGGTGAGCGTTCATTAATAAACGGTCTAATGCTCCTTTTCCTGTTTTGCTGCCGTTGGTTTACGTTGCATTAAAAGTCCAAATCTGACACGTTTATATTTAATTCCCTACCGACTCAAGGTTTCATGACTTGCCACTAAAGTAATGGTTTTTAACTTTGTTATTACTTGATGTTTTACCCTCACGTGAGCATGTATAAGTCCGAGGTGTTGGATCCTTTAGCAGCGACGTTTCTTCAGATCCGTCTTCTTGACTCTACCAGAGTCCTGATTGGAGGCGTTTTGGTGAATACAACGCTTCATTGTTGGGTCCTTCAGCCACTAACAGAACACTAACGTCCTTTAGCTAACGTTGCTTCCTCAAACATAAATGAGGAGAGTTGCTCTTGTGACATCATGTGTAACTTTGCGTACCTGAACCTGTTACAGCACAGTGTTTGTTTAATTTTCCTCGCAGTACAACCGTTGTTCATATAAACATATTGTACCATAACGTCCCTTTTTTTAAGAGTGAGAACAGAAACACTAGCTGAGCTTTTGACGTGACGTTTTAAAAGTTAATAGTGAAATCAGTTCATCGTTGCGTCCCTAGCTGAAAAGTTGCGGTAATTTAGCAGAACTGCGTTATTACAGTCGCAAAATTGCGATTTCCTAGAGGGACCGTTACGTACGTTTGAACTATGTACGTCGGTTTAAAACCGTGTAATACACTCGTCATCTCCGTGTATGTTGCCTGGTTACCGTCAGACATGGACAGCGTTTTTGTTGTAAGGCGGTTTAGGTTATTCTGTATATGTTTTATATATTATTTCACAACCTGAAACTAGTTTTATTAACTATCAAGTTGATCATTGATGCTGATACAGTTTGTTTCATGTGAGTAAAGTTTGCATTCATAAATATATTTGTTATGTTGCTTTGCAGTAGATGGATGTAACATGCGGAAACTGACAGTAAGTCAAACTTCTCTCACGTAAATGTCACGTCTTCTTCGTCTCCTTCTTTAATTGTGGCTCTATTATCCACTCGCCATGGTTACTGCAGGTTTACTGAAGCAGCTCTGAACCTCCAACCTGCTCAGACTGGTCTATGCTGGTCTTACTGGGCAGGTGGAGATGCAATATGCATGCAGCCTGACTCCTCCCTGTCACCTGATTGGTTGGTTCGATTCTATGATTTTGATTGGTTGTCTGATGGATCTGTCAATCAATCAATCAATCAATAAATTAATTAAACTAATTAATCTGTTGCCCTGACCTGCTCACACGTTTTCATTTTGTTCTCCTTTTTTTTTCTCCTTCAACCTGTTTTTTTTCTCGTCTTTGTTTTCTAAATCAACCAATCACCATCCTCCATTGCTCCTGAACTCCGCCCCCTTCATCACTCCTTCATCTCTCCTTCATCACTCCTTCATCTCTTCTTCATCTTCTTCATCTCTCCTTCATCTCCCCATCATCTCTTCATCTCTCCTTCATCTCTCCTTCATCACTCCTTCATCTCTCTTTCATCTCTTCATCACTCCTTCATCACTCCTTCATCTCTTCTTCATCTCTCCTTCATCTCTTCATCTCTCCTTCATCTCACTTTCATCTTTTCTTCATCTCTCCTTTGTCTCTTCTTCATCTTTTCATCTCTCCTCCATCTCTTCTTCATCTCTTCATCTTTTCATCTCTCCTTCATCTCACTTTCATCTCTTCTTCATCTCTCCTTCATCTCCTTCATCTCACTTTCATCTCTTCTTCATCTCTCCTTCGTCTCTTCTTCATCTCTTCATCTCTTCCTCATCTCTCTTTCATCTCACCTTCATCTCAACTTCATCTCACCTTCATCCCTCCTTCATCTCTGCTTCATCTCACCGTCATCTCAACTTCACCCCTCCGTCATCCCTCCATCACCCCCCACACCCCCCAGAGGTGGGCTCTATGCGTGCTTCATCAGGAGGAGTGAAGGTCAGAGGATCGTCTTCGTCAGTTCAGTCTCTCCTTCATTCGTACAGCAGCTCACTGAGGAGACCTCGAGGTCTGGGACGCAGCCTGAGCTCCTACCTGAACCACAGCACCAGACTGGGTACTAATACTGCAAATATATAACACAGTACTACAACCACAGCACCAGACTGGGTACTAATACTGCAAATATATAACACAGTACTACAACCACAGCACCAGACTGGGTACTAATACTGCAAATATATAACACAGTACTACAACCACAGCACCAGACTGGGTACTAATACTGCAAATATATAACACAGTACTACAACCACAGCACCAGACTGGGTACTAATACTGCAAATATATACCACAGTACTACAACCACAGCACCAGACTGGGTACTAATACTGCAAATATATACCACAGTACTACAACCACAGCACCAGACTGGGTACTAATATTGCTAATATATACCACAGTACTACAACCACAGCACCAGACTGGGTACTAATACTGCAAATATATAACACAGTACTACAACCACAGCACCAGACTGGGTACTAATACTGCAAATATATAACACAGTACTACAACCACAGCACCAGACTGGGTACTAATACTGCAAATATATACCACAGTACTACAACCACAGCACCAGACTGGGTACTAATATTGCTAATATATACCACAGTACTACAACCACAGCACCAGACTGGGTACTAATACTGCAAATATATAACACAGTACTACAACCACAGCACCAGACTGGGTACTAATACTGCAAATATATACCACAGTACTACAACCACAGCACCAGACTGGGTACTAATACTGCAAATATATACCACAGTACTACAACCACAGCACCAGACTGGGTACTAATACTGCAAATATATACTACAGTACTACAACCACAGCACCAGACTGGGTACTAATACTGCAAATATATACCACAGTACTACAACCACAGCACCAGACTGGGTACTAATACTGCAAATATATACTACAGTACTACTACTACAACACTATATACTACAGTACTACAACCACAGCACCAGACTGAGTACTAATACTGCAAATATATACCACAGTACTACAACCACAGCACCAGACTGGGTACTAATACTGCAAATATATAATACAGTACTACAACCAGAGCACCAGACTGGGTACTAATACTGCAAATACATACTACAGTACTGCTACTACAGCACTATATCCTACAGTACCACAACCACAGCACCAGACTGAGTACTAATACTGCAAATATATACCACAGTACTACAACCACAGCACCAGACTGGGTACTAATACTGCAAATATATAATACAGTACTACAACCACAGCACCAGACTGGGTACTAATACTGCAAATATATACTACAGTACTACAACCACAGCACCAGACTGGGTACTAATACTGCAAATATATACCACAGTACTACAACCACAGCACCAGACTGGGTACTAATACTGCAAATATATACTACAGTACTACTACTACAACACTATATACTACAGTACTACAACCACAGCACCAGACTGAGTACTAGTACTGCAAATATATACCACAGTACTACAACCACAGCACCAGACTGGGTACTAATACTGCAAATATATAATACAGTACTACAACCATAGCACCAGATTGGGTACTAATACTGCAGTTTGTAGTAAACAAGTTCAAGTTTTTATATAAACAGTTCAGAGACAACTATGAATTTTGTCCTCATCAGCCACCGTAGCTCTAAATGAAGGAAGTAAAATATGAGACGAGCCAACAGCCAATCAGCAGGCTCGGCTCATGAAACATGTTTCACGTGTGTGTGTGTGTGTGTGTGTGTGTGTGTGTGTGTGTCATCAGAAATTGTCCATGAGGATGTGAAGATGAGTTCAGATGGAGAAAGTGATCCGGCTTCTTCATCAGATGACGTTCAGAGTCCAGTTAGAGTCCGACTGAGGAACAAGAAGATCTCTACTGAGGTACGCACACACAAACACAAACACAAACACACACACACACACACACACACACACACACACATATTTTTATGTGCAGATAGAAAATGTGAATAAAAACAGGTGGAAGGAAAAAGATAAATCCATGACGCCTCCCTCTCTCTCTCTCTCTCTCTCGTGTGTTTCAGGACATCAACAAACGTCTGTCGTTACCGGCTGACATTCGGCTTCCAGACGATTACCTGGAGAAGTTTAATCTGATTGGTCCAGCTCTGTTTGAGCAGCCAATCAGCAGGCGGCTGCGCAGAGTCTCTCTGGTACATCTACTATGCTTCTATTGTATCCTGTCATGCAGGTGTTTCACAGTTAGTGTTGTCTCAGTACAGGTATATTAACCCTCCGCTCTCTGTGTTCCTCTCTGTGTTTGTGTCTGAAGTCGGAGATCGGTTTTGGGAAACTGGAGACGTACATCAAACTGGACAAACTGGGAGAGGTGAGGACACACCTGCTTATATGTGTAGGTTTCAGACTGTGAATGTATTAAGAGGAACTGGATACTGCCCTCTAAGAAAGCTGGTTAGTGGCGCATGAAGCCGCCATGTTTCCACGTGTTCCTGTGTTTTTGGGCCCATGATGCTCAGTAGAGTCCTTCTCCAGCCGAGCCGACTGACTGTTGGCTCCTTGTTCACTTGAATGAGGATAACATAATTTAATCATAAGACTTTCCAAATATTATTGGACTGAATGGATCAATTAATAATAAAATGAATAATTTCGCTCAAACATTTATTCACCGTTTTACAGCCGCTCCTTTTCTAATGATCCTTCATCTTCTTCTTCTTTGGGTTGTTCCCGTTAGTGGTCGCCACAGCGTATCATCTGTTTCCATCTCTTCCTGTCCTATGCGTCTTCCTCTGTCGCGCCAACCTCCTGCACGTCTTTCCTCACCATATCCAATAAATCTCCTCTTTGGCCTTCTTCATTTCATTTCTTGCCTGGAAACTCCATCTTCAGCTGCCTTCTCCCAATATAACCAAACCAAACCATCCCAATCTCACCAACCTGGCTGTCCCTCTAATGTACTCGTTCCTAATCCTGTCCATCTTCGTCACTCCCAAGCATCTTGGGAGTGACTCGGTTTAAACAGAGATATGTTCTGTTGAATTAAGGTTAATACAAAAAATGCAAACACATCAGATACTGCTGGTTCCACTTTGAAGGATTTAGAAGTTACAGTTGTGGTTCAGCCTGTAGTACTGACACATGTCATGAATCAGCTTGAATCTGACAGAGCGTCACATGTGCTGCAGGTCATCATATGTCTCTCTACCTGTCTATCTGTAGGGGACCTATGCTACAGTGTATAAGGGTCGCAGTAAACTGACTGAAAACCTCGTAGCTCTGAAGGAAATTCGTCTGGAACACGAAGAAGGAGCTCCGTGTACTGCGATCAGAGAAGGTACTGCAGTACTGAGGAGTGTATGAATATTATTGTAGAGGGGGGGAGGGGTCTGTATTTTGTGTGGGTGTACTGATGTGTCTCTTCTCCCCCAGTGTCTCTGTTGAAGGATCTTAAACACGCCAACATCGTCACGCTTCATGACATTATCCACACGCAGAAATCCCTCACGTTGGTGTTTGAGTATCTGGTGAGACACACACGTCTTGTTTTTTGGTGTATTGAGCTTTTAATGAGGTTTGGTGTGTTTGTGAGATTCCTCGTATATCTTTCTGAAGATTGTTGTGTTGTGTTGTGTGCGAATACATTGAAAGCAGTCAAATTCCTTCTATACGTAAGCATACTTGGCTAATAAA
Source organism: Thunnus maccoyii (assembly GCF_910596095.1). Lineage (NCBI taxonomy): Eukaryota > Metazoa > Chordata > Actinopteri > Scombriformes > Scombridae > Thunnus > Thunnus maccoyii. The sequence goes on from NC_056536.1 coordinate 31,831,736, forward strand.
GATGATTCCGATTGTTTGTTTCAGGACAAAGATCTGAAACAGTACCTGGACGACTGTGGAAACACCATCCATGTGCACAACGTCAAAGTGAGAAAACTTCACTCTCATGTACTGTCAGTACCGCTGATACTGCTGATATTAGATATTTGTATTGCTCTGCACTCTGCACACATTTACACATGATGAGGGGGGAACACTGATACAGCCGGTCAGGTCTGACTCACTTTAATACAAAACTCACTTGGCAGGAAGTTCTGCCTGAGAAGACGATCTCAGGCGGAAGAAAGCACGTCAGGCTGTAACATATCTGTGAGGAAGTTGGTTTCTTTCCAGCAGATTTTCTAGAGTGACTCTACTGGTTTTCTCTCCTCAGCTCTTTCTTTACCAGTTGCTGCGAGGTTTGTCCTATTGTCACCGCAGGAAGGTTCTTCACCGAGACCTGAAGCCCCAAAACCTGCTGATCAATGAGCGAGGAGAGCTCAAACTGGCAGACTTTGGTGAGTCCATGTGAACAGTAAAGGAAACTAAAGTGTCTCCATTCAGCAGAAATATGACCTCAACACCAATTCCTGCCTATGTGTTCCCAGGTACCACACTGAAAATCTGCCAAGTTTAAATGTTCGGGGTTCAGTCTAAAACACTGATTCATCTGGGAAACGTTTGGATGAATTGCTGTTAGATTTTGTTCAGGTGTTATTGATTAGGATGAACCCTGATCCTCAAACTTAATGTAGAGACACCAACAGACCAGAAGTTCTTCCTTTGCAGCACTTCAGTTAATGTATAAGTCAAGATAGTGCTAGTCCATCTTCCTCTGCAACTAGTCTACCTACCTCTGTAACTAGTCTACCTACCTCTGTAACTAGTCTACCTACCTCTGTAACTAGTCTACCTACCTCTGTAACTAGTCTTCCTACCTCTGCAACTAGTCCCATTACCTCTGCAACTAGTCCATCTACCTCTGTAACCAGTCCCTCTACCTCTCCAACTAGTCCTTCTACCTCTGCAACCAGTACCTCTACCTTTGCAACTAGTCCTTCTACCTCTGCAGGTAGTCCCTCTACCTCTGCAGGTAGTCCCTCTACCTCTTTAACTAGTCCCTCTACCTCTGTAACTAGTCCTTCTACTTCTGCAACTAGTCCCTCTACCTCTGCAAGTAGTCCATCTACCTTTGCAACTAGTCCCTCTACCTCTGCAGGTAGTCCGACTACCTCTGCTTCTGCCTACCTTTGGGGTTCAGTATCCAGTATCCAGTCCCTCTAACTCTGTAACTAGTTCTTCTACCTCTGCAACTAGTCTATAATTGCTATGCTGACGATACTCAGCTCTTCCTACCACTTTCTGATGACCCCGTTCTTGTTTAGGGGGGCTGCACTTCATTCTTCATTTAGCTTTTGTTCCTGTGGATTTTTGATTTCTTTATTGTTAGTCACTGTGGGCAGAGTTCTTCCGGAGTAAAAAAAATGTATTATAAAGATGTTACCGAGCTGTTGTGTGTGTGTTCCAGGTTTGGCCCGAGCGAAGTCGATCCCTACAAAAACGTACTCTAATGAGGTGGTGACGCTGTGGTACCGACCGCCGGACATCCTGCTTGGCAGCACTGACTACTCTACACACATTGACATGTGGTCAGTACTGTAGTATACTGTAGTACTATTACCACAAAACTTAACATCAATTTGTTGCCTTGACAACAAACATTCCTCTACTGTGGTAAACATTAGCTATATCTCAGGTACTTTACAAACATCAGACCAACTGATGACAACTGTTTCTGACTTCAGTATGAGGCTCTGATGACCTGTCTGTCTTTCTCTCTGTCTGTCTGTCTGTCTGTCTCTCTGTAGGGGTGTTGGTTGTATCTTCTATGAGATGGCAACAGGTCGACCTCTTTTTCCTGGTTCCACGGTGGAGGAGGAACTTCACTTCATCTTCAAATTGCTGGGTGAGAACCAATCAGCTTCTGTTTCATCTCCGGTGCCTCTTATTTTTATTTTTTATTGATACCAAACTGTGTATTCAATGTATATTATGTATATGTGGTGTATAAATTATGTCTGTTGTGTGCAGGTACTCCCACGGAGCAGAGCTGGCCTGGGATCAATTCTAACGAGGAGTTTGTGACGTACAACTATCCTCAGTACAGAGCAGAGAGACTGAGTAACCACACGCCCAGGTACAAAACTACACACTACACACACATATGTATACAACTGCACACACCTGTACACAACTATACACATCCATTTCAGAAAGTAACAGAAATGGCTGTACAGTATATAGCTCTTTTATCCAAAGCGCTTTACAATGTTTCTGCTGCTCATTCACACACTGATGGCAGCAAGCTGCCACGCAAGGTCCTGGTACAACCATCAGCAGCAATTTTAGGGTTCAGTATCTTGTCCAAGAACACTTCAACATGTGGGCAGGAGGAGTCGGGGATTGAACCACCCACCTTCTGATTAGTGGACAACCTCCTCCTGAGCCACAGCTGCCCATTTATTTTAATGGTTAAAGTCTTCTAGAAAAGTTTTCCTTCACATTGTTAATGCTGCTGTATGTAAGTGCATGGAGACATAATGTGTGTGTGTTTGCGTTGTTCAGGCTCAGCAGTGAAGGAGTGGAGCTGTTGTCAAAATTCCTGCAGGTCAGTAAACGTCTCATAGGATCTAAAAATATAAACATATGAAATCAACTGGAATAATGTTCCAGACTCATGATCAGTGTTTTAAGCCAGTACGGTCAGATAATGATTGTTCTTGTGGAGAAGTCCGATATAAGACGATCAGAACAACGTGTCGTCATTATCTTGATGTTTAAAACAATAAATATTATTTTTATCACAAATCAGTTCCTCACTTTCGTTTGTATTTTCTGTAGTTTGAAGGGAAGAAAAGGATTTCAGCAGACGAGTCGATGAATCATCGTTACTTCAGTAACCTTGGAAACAGAGTGCTGACACTTCCTGACAGTAAGTCCAAACTGACCTTTGACCCCTGTGATCCTGCGTTGTCCTGTGATGTCATGGTGTACTGTGACATCACAAACTCACCCACGCTCTGACTCTCCTTTCAGCGATGTCCATCTTCAGTCTGCCGGAGATTCAACTAGAAAAAGAAGCTATCAGACCAACAGTCGCACCTGATCCAGGTAACACACACACACACACACACACACACACATACACCAACTGGTTATAGCTGGGTCTACTGGAAGCACTGGGTGTATACTGTGTATATATATATATATATGTATATGTGTGTGTGTGTATATAGTGTTGGTGTAAAGAGTGCTGGAATAAGTATTGAATGAGGAATTGTAGTGTTTTATGTTTATATGAACATGTTAGTACACAGACTGTATGTTAAACTGTAATATAAACGGTTCACAGGTTCAGTAAACGTTGTTGTGTCACAGAGGTCGTTTCTGAAATCACACGTCTGATTTAACTGATGAAGAGTGAGATGAGGAAACAAACTGTTCTTGTGTCTGGTTGTTTTGGTGTTGAGTGCTCTGTAGCGCCTCCCAGAGGGGAGAAGATGGAGCAGGTTGTGTTCAGGGTGTGAGGGGTCATCAGTGAGGGCAGGTCAGCACAGATGATCAGTTCTTCTTGACTGTCTGCTGTAGTTTGTTCCTGTCAGATGTGCAGACAACAGCTGGATGATCACAGTGAGGAACTAGATCAGCAGGTTGAACATCCTCCGCTGGTGGGAGATGTTAGATCCTGATGGTTTCCACAGCAGATGTAGTGTTGAGCGTAGTTAGAGGGGACCTGAAGTCCACTGTCTGTGTCTGCAGTCTGTCTCCAGCTGCAGATCGTTGTGACATCAGACCTGAACCTGCACCAGTCTCTTATAGGTCTTCCTAGAGCTCAGAGATCTTTACAAGATCTGAGTGAAGATGACTGTCAGACAGGAGGGGGACTCACCGTCTGGTCCTGGTGCTCCTGATCTTCACAGGACACTCAGTCAGTCAGTCAGTCAGTCAGTCAGTCAGTGGATGAAACTTTAACTGATGTTTTTTTCTTTTTCCTGTCCAGCGAACAGTCCGACCAGGAGGCGGAGTCTGCTCTTCTGACATCATCAGGGAGGCGGAGCCCGCTGAAGACGGGATGAACAAAGGGAAGATGAACAGAAAGGAAACGATGACGAATGTTTGTTTTTGTGGAAGAGAAACTGAAACGATTTATCGAGAGAAGAAGACGACACACACACACACACACACACACACACACACAAACACTAAAACACGTCCTGCTAAACTTTTGGATGCAATAATGAATCACAGCAGCCATCTGACCAATCAGAGAACAGCATGTTGTTACTACCGGCAACCGGCAGGTGGTTTGGTTTTCAGCGTTCAGAACTTTACGTCAGCGAATGAATGAGTGAACGAATGAAGGGATGAGTGGCAGCTTCAGACGTTGGGAGTGATTTCTGTCTTCCATTTTCACTGCTCAGATTAAAACTCGTGTTTTTAAAAAAAAAAAAAGACTCCTCGAAGGATCCTGGGGAAAAAACCTGGATTTCTGTCATGCAGCTTCGTTGTCATGGAAACGTCCCCCGGAAACGCCACATCAGGAGACAGATGTTGTGATGAGTACGGAAACAAACTGAAGGCGGAACGTTCTTCGGTTCTGATCTGTCGGAGCTGCTGTTCGTGTGTCTCTGATCGCGTTTCATTTACAGCACAGTGTTATTTATTGTAAAAGGAGCCATGTTTGTTTATTCTAAACCAGAGTGAAACTGGTTTCTGCTGTTCTGCATGTGTGTGTTGTTCAGTCAGACTGTAATACTGTTATTGTACACAGTATTAGTAGTAAATGTACACAATAATACTGTAAATATACACTCTTTGTCCAGATTATTAGGTACAGCTAGCATCTGAAGTTTTAGTTATATAAGTTAGTCGTATAATAATAACAATAAGGGACTGTTGTAGTAGTTAGATGTAGCTAATAAACTGGACACTGAGTGTAAACACAGTAATATATGCAGTCGTACTGTAAATCTGCACTAAAACAGCTGCTGTTTTTAAGGATTTATTTATGTTGAAAACTGGATCGCAGTTTTCTCACTGAGACCAGGAGAGGACGGTGTGATGTCACCAGAGCGCTGCAGTGACATCACCGCCCCCTCCTCCTCCCTGAACCACATGACATGTCAGAGGATAGCGGTGGACTCTGATTGGCCGGTTTTGGTTTAAACACCTCTGAGCAGGTTGGGGTTTTTTTTTTTTGTTTGTTTTTGTTTGTTTTTTCCATGGATGTATAAGAGCTGGATGGGGCGCCGCTCAGCCTTGCAGCCTTGCAGCCAATTTTTCCCAGTGGCCACTCGCGGTATTGCAGCAAAAAATCCCCCTGCGGCCCCAAAAGGATTTTCCCCCATAGACCACCATTGTAAAAGAGACGCCTGTAAAACTGTTGACAGGACACCTCGAACTACAAACGTCAAATATGACTTTCAAATAAAACTTTCCTTGAGCCGAGAAAAGCGATTTTAAAATCTGTGACGTCATCACAATGTAACGTCTATGGGCCGAGCGGGAACTCGGGGGCGGGGCCAGCGGGGGAAACACTACTGCGCATATTCAGTGGGCCGCACAACGCGGAAGCAAACCCGGAAGCTAGAAACTTTATATGGCGAACATGGGCGTATAATAAAATGTATAAGATGTATAATACATCCATGCAGGAGAGCAATTCCTACAGGACTGAATGGGCGCAATTTTTCGTCAAGTATCCAGCTCTTATAATACATCCATGGTTTTTTCTCTGCACACGAAGCTTCAGTTTCACATCCGCATGTCTCACTGCAAACACTAGAGAAGAAACAAAATGTCTGACTGTTTTTATGAGGGTTTGAAATGAAATTAAGAGCGACTAAATCCACACACTGACAGGATTTTAAGTCTTTTAGGTGGAATAAACTTGTTGACAGACGTTTTGTGTGGAAACAAACCTGCTCAGAGTCGAGGTGTTGGTGGGCGGAGTCACTGTTTCGAGTCGATCGTCTTCAGGTTGGGTTTTTTTTTTGTGTTTAGGGTTTTTTAGGAGGTTTTTTTTTCAGGTTTAGGAGCATTATATATATATATATAATATTTTTTATGTTTTTGTGTTGTTTCTGTTGTGAATTTCTTTTTAGCTGTGAAGAAGTATTAGCAATAGAAGAAATATTGATCAGAAGACAATAACGATTGATCAGTGTTATATAACGACTCAGAGGGAAGCTGAGTCGTTAATCTGCTGTAAAAAAAAAAAAAAAAAAAAAGTCACGTATGTACATGTTTGTATGTGAGCGGTGCTTTGCTGGTTCGGCCAATAGAAACACCGCTGCGTTTTGAAGAAGGTTTCAAGTTAATGTGAAAACATTGTGGCTCCTTCATGTTTTATTGATTATGATCAGCAGCTGAACTCTTTAATGTCAAACTGAAAACATCTTTTTAAGTAGAAACCATCAGAAACATGTCGTCACTTATGTTGTGATTTATGATTTAAGTTTATATCAAGGTGTAGAGATTTTTTTTTTACTTTGACATTAAACAGTTTAATAACGATCTTTTGGAAACTTGAAAAAGACGATGATGTGAATCAGAGTCAGGAAGTAGTAGACGGTCCAGAGTGTTACAGGAAGTGATGTAACAAGGAGGGGGGGGGGTCGGAGGTCAGAGTGAAAGTGTTAAAAGTGTTGACGAATGACTGTTGAATGTAACCACAAACAATTGCAGTAGTTTGAACTGAGTTTACAGTAATAATGTGTACAGTTATTCATCTGCAGCGTCGTGTCGTCGCTCAGCTGCAGAGAAAACAGCATTTTTACAACGAGCTTCACCGACTCGTTAACTCAAATATAAACCTGCTTTACGAGCAAAATGAGCCGATAACAAACACCGACATGCTTTAAATCTGAAACATGAAGTTAAAGTATTAAAACAACACAGAAATATAACAAGAACTTATTATTATTCCATCATGAAAAGTTGATTCTTATGAGTGTTGAGTCTGATTTGAGATGTTTGGATGTTGGTGTCAATAACATTTTATATTTAACTTTATCCAAACTTCTCAGAAGCATCAGTGTTGAATGTTGTAGAAGATATAAAAATAAATGAAATATCAAATCTCTCTGACATGAATCATCTGCGGTCGATCAGTTATTGATCAGATATTTAAATAAACTTTAAGGACTTTTGGCTGAAGTTGGTCTTGTTTTCAGTCGGTGTGGATTCAGATGCTGTTTTCTCTGCTTTTGTAAATGAACTAAACATATTTTATTTCGGTCGACACCAAAGTTATCTGCAATATACTGCACTGCATGATGGGATTCTTCCAAGATAACTTCTCTCTTCTGTGCTGTTTATTCTTTGAATCTTCTTCCTTAATCTGCCAAGAACGCACTGCGACGTATCTCATGCTATAACTGAGTCTATACTTGAAATATAAGTATAACCTGTTATCGTGTTCATTATTGTACTCTGGATATATTTACAGTATATAAATATACAATAAAGTTCTTTATTTATTATCAGCTGGTTGTTATTTTTTATTTTTATTTTTTTGCTGTGACGGATCACATGAGGATGTTTTTCATTAGGACAGTTTGAGTTCTGTGATTCTGTTTGGTATCAGGATCAATCAGAGAGTCTGCTGCTGTTTATAAAAGTCTCTTTACTCTAAATGGAAACATTAACCCTTTCATGCATGATAACCTCAGTCAGGATTTTTTTGTTTTTATTCCTCTTCAGGCATGAAAAAAATATTTGAACTTCATTTTTTTTTAAACACGCATTTTTCAAGGAGTTTGTCCAACTTAGTGGACAGATAATTAATTGTCATTTTCTCCAGACATAAAATCAATACTTGCAAATTTTAACAATTGTATTTCTCCTTAGTTGTTACTTGATGTAACAAAATTTTATTTACCTGCAAGGGTCTATTACTATAGAAGGAGTGGCAAGATATTCCCGAGTTGAGGAGCATTTCCGGCCGGCAGGCGGCCATCTTGATTTTGAGCCTTTACTCATGGATGTATAATAAGAGCTGGATAGGGCGCCGCCGCTCAGCCTTGCAGCCAGTTTTTCCCAGTGGTCACTCGCGGTATTGCAGCGAAAAATCCCCCTGCGGCTCAAAAAGGATTTTCCCCATAGACTACCATTGTAAAAGAGACGTCTATAAAACTGTTGACAGGACACCTCGAACTACAAACAACGTCAATTATAACTCTTTCTATTATGAACTTTTGATCCATGGAGGTTTTATGTTTGTAAAACTTTCCTTGAGCCGAGAAAAGCGATTTAAAAATCCGTGACGTCATCACAATGTAAAGTCTATGGGCCGAACGGGAACTCGTGGGCGGGGCCAGCGGGGGGAAACACTACTGCGCATATTCAGTGGGCCGCACAACGCGGAAGCAAACCCGGAAGCTGGAAACTTTTTTTAGTGTATGCGCCCATGGATGTATAAAGAGAACTGGATACAGGAGGAGCGCCAGGCGTTGAAGCCAATTTGACATAGCGGCCAAACCGTGTAATTACAACGTCACGTGATGCACACTGGCCCAAAAAGACTTTTTCCCCATAGACTTACATTGTGACAGAGACGTCTGTAAATCAGCGGATAAATTTTTCGGAGCGTCACAACCCCCGCGAAATGACTTGACTCGCTATCAGAATTAAATCCGTTCCGTCCAATCATATTTCAAAAGCCTAGAAGAGCCGCATGATTTAATTGTTTTATCCCCATTCAAGTTAGCCGGAGGGCTAAACCAGAAGTAGCCGATTCGGCCAGCGAAAGTCACTAGTGCGCATGCTCTATGGGCCGCACAATGCGGAAGATCCGGGTACTTTCATACCGGGAAGTCGATTTTTTTTGGCTTCATGCGCCACTGAGCAACTTTCACAGGAATAAACGGGGACTCGCCTCCGACACTGTATCCAGTTCTCTTTATACATCCATGTGTTGCACTTACAAAGGCTGGCCAGTGGGTGGCAGTGTATGGGATGACGCACTAGAGTCGACTGGGTTGGCTGCAACTAAACCATTAAAACCCCATGCATATGTAAGAAACGGCTTTTGAATAGCTGTCCGCTGTAGTGACCACTATGCATGAAAGGGTTAACAAAGACAAAAAACAGCAACTCTTCACTGTCTGTTGAAATTAATGTCCCAATAGTTAAAAAAACAGCCATTGCAAAGCCCTGCTTCCCATTTATCAGCCAACAACGCTGCTGCCGTCCCTTTTGTCTCTTAATATCCATCTTTCTTACCAACTTGAACATTAACTTCAAAATCCACAGAAGCTGCAACCCTCCGTCTGCTATACAGTGTCACAATAGGCTCCTTCATCATCATCCTTCATTTTTTTTTCATTTAAATGTTACTACTTATAATTTTTTTGGATTTACTGTTATGTAATATTTTAAGCTTATTATGGAAAACCTTTTCAACTCTTTATTGTGTGAAAGCTTAAGATAAAACCCTGCGTGCCGACTTATGTTTCATCTACTTTCATCTCACTGCAAATTTAATTAACAGAGGTAAAAGTTGGACAAATTCAAATTATAAACTTAAAGAATTAAATAAATGACCTCATTCAAACTTTTGCTGAAGTTTGTTGCCTTGAATTTTCAAGTTTTCTCTTTTTACAGTGTTTCTCTTCATTGTGGAAGTCAGTTTCTGCCAGTAAAAGATGAAGAGAAATGCTCATGTATGTCAGAATAATGAGAAAAGTCCAACTTTGTCAATCACAATTATGAGATAAAGGTTGAGATAAAAAGTCAATATGTTCATTTTTATCTTAAAAAATATTTTTAGCTCATAATTTTGTCTTAAAATATCTTCTGCTGTCTGAGAGTTTTCTTCATCATCAAGATATTTTAGTGTTTCTGCTGCATTTTCAGAGTTTTTTGGCTTCTCTTGTTCCTTGTTCAGGTGTTTAATTATTTATTTAAGGGAACTTTTTCCATCCTTGACCAGTCAGAGTTCAGTCTTTTCCTTCACAACACTTAACTGAAAGTTTTTATTGATTTATTTGATCATGTTCATGTTCTCAGTTGATTTGTTATAAACGTCATATTCTGGATTAGGGTTAGACACTGAGAAACATTTGTATTCAGTAAAGTTTAAATCCAAAAATAAACAAAAGTTTCAGGAAGTGGGACTCCACACTGCCTGTAAAAAATGCTCTAAAAATCTTTATTGTTGGAGAGAATATTCACAAACAGATTTGATTTTCAAACAGATGAAAATTCACTCACTTCCTGCTCAGACGAACGCTTCAATAACAGAAGAAATCACAGAAGAAGAAATGTTTTCTTACAGTTGTTTATAAAAAAAAGGGAAAACCTAAATATTTTGACACTACAGAAAGAAAATAATTTAAACTCCGCCCCTATAGCACCGTGACCTTTGACCTCACCAGTCGCCTACCTACATTTAACAAACTCAAATAAACTTTATTAATTTTAGCTGAAAGTGAAATGCTGTTGACCTTCACTGTCTCCATGACGACCAGAAAACAGAAAAAAACAAACAAAAAAAAAAAAAACGGCAACAACAACAGAGGAGAAAGTTCTGATTGGTCGATAATGTACAAATATCCTACAAGTCTTTTATTTTTGTTTCCTGCGGGACAGGAAGCTGTCAGAGTCCCGCCCCCGAGCTTAGGACAACTGTAACCAATCACGATCCCCGGCAGGCCATGAGCTCCTCCTCCTATTGGTCGGTTCTGAACTTCTTCTGTCCGACAGGTTTACTGAGGAGAGAAAAAAAACAGGAAGTATTAATGAGATTTAAAGGGACAGTACACCGATTTTACACGTGAAGAACAGAAGTATGACGTCATCTGCGGCCTGATGATGTCATAGTGATGTCATCGGACTACACACACACTCCTCAGAAACATCACAGAAAGAGTGTTACCAACTGGAGGTGTGTTTACAGACGTGGCTCTAATGAAAGACTGTCCAGGTGTATTATGGGAAATGTAGGTTTCTGGACTGAAAGTCTGGATATCTGACCTCTACTGTTGAAAACCAACCTGGACCCAACGTGCATAAATAAATATTTTTTAAAAAAGGGACCCGACCTGAACAGGGAGAACACAAACACCGGCAGCAGCCTGATGGTTATCAATTAATTTGATCAATTAACCAGCAGCTGCGGTGGGAAAGAGCAGCAAAGAACAAATGTAAACTTATAGAAACAAAACAATGTGTTTACATGTTTAAAACAGATTTACATAAATAATTGAAAGTCTTATTCCACTTCCTGTACCAACAAAACCTTCTGCAGCCGACTGGGTGATGGAAGAGAGACAATGTTCTAACATATTTAATATCTGGGAATCAAATTCCAGATAATGTAAATCTTGTAGACGACTGATATTCCTAAAATAAGTTAAGCTTCTTTCTCATCTTTGTCCTCTATGTCTATAAACAGGAGCAGTTGGTTTAACCTCCGTGCTTCTTTTAACTTGTAAAAAAATGCATTTAAAAGTCTCTGTGAAGCTTCTATTCAGCTTCAGCAGTCTGAGTTAGTCATATCAAGTGGATATCTGACACATTTACAGTCTTTTTAGCATCAAATTCCCTCTTTGTGTTTCCTCGGACCGTGTTTCCCTGTTGAGCTGCAGGTGGAAGTATAGTAACAAAAAGAGGGACTTTGGCACTAAAAAGACTGTAACGTTGAAAGATATCTACTTGATTTGACTCATTTGGACGCTGAAGCTTCATATTAGCTTCGGATAAACTTTTAAATACATTTTTTGCACAGAAGGAGGACTGTGGATTTTATCCTCCATCACTTATGAAGGGATCTTCTAATGGTCAGTGTGAACAGGAGGAATGATTACAGCAAGAAAAACAAACATGAACATCAATTTCATAAAATCTTTAACTTCAATTTTACTTTTTTACGTGTTTATATTTCACTCTATAGTCTGTATGAAGTACATGTTTGACTATATATCAATGTAAATGTATATTTCTTGTACATGTGAATAAATAGAAATCAGTTCTTACTAATCAGGAGACACTCCTGGTCTCTTCACTGCTGGTTTGGCATCTTTACTGGTTTCTAAAGGAAAGCAGAAAACATACAGACATCTTCAGCTGTGTGATGAAACAAAACACTGAACACACTCATCATCATCTACATCAAGCTGGTTATTAGAGACACATTGATATTACTACACATGTACACATGTTTAGAGCACAATAAAGAAAACATTTCTTCAATGTAAACTTGTTTGTAATATAACTGCACATCATTAACATCCTCTGCTGTGATTGGACAGCTGTTTTCTGACATCATCGTCGGTGAACTGATGAACCGACGACGTCTGTGATTTGTTTCCGCAGGTCGTCGTTCTTTTAACGTCCTGATAGCTCCTTCATGACGGAGAGAAACCATCAGCTTTTCCTCAGTTTTATTTAAAGTTCTGTCATGTAGTGGATCAGTAAACAACATCTGCTTTAAGTTGAGCCAGATGTTCTTCACAGTGAGCAGCAGCTGTCGACTCTACGGTTCATAAAGGCTGCAGGTCTTTTACAATAAACTGTTTACAGCCGTGCAACTCATGTAAGACAGTTGGCTGATTGGACTCAATGAATACATACAAGTAATGTTTGTTTTGAGCTCGTTAATAACAGTTATTATTAACATAACGAGCTCTGTGTGGCTGTAAGACGGGACGAGATCGTGTATCTCTGGTGTAGTTTGGTTTAATTCTCACCTTGGAGCCACCGGACCTGCGTGGCCGGTCCGTAGCCCTTCTGGTTGCGAGCGGCGATGCGGAAGATGATGGCGGGCTTGGTGGTGTAGTCGATGTGGGCGTTGGCGAGGCTGGAGGCCTGGACCAGGCAGGACGGGCTGGGACCGCAGTAGACCCTCATGAAGGCCAGCTGGGCCGGACCGGAGCCGGACCCGGAGGAGGTGGCCTGGCTGGACTGGATGGCCAGGTACACCGAATACTCGGTGATCTTCCCCGACGTGACGGCAGGAGGCTCCCAGGTGAGCTGAGCTCCGTCCAGGTTCTGCAGGACCAGAACACGATCGGATCGGTTTATTTAACATCCACAAGAACAAACACGGCAGAATAAGGTTCTGTTAAAATTTGCTCTAAATCTAAATTAAATGTATAAAATCAACAGGAAGTGCGTCTCACCTTGCTGATCTTGATGGCGCAGGGTGCTCCGGGGAAACCGGGCAGACACGTTTTAAACGCCGAGACCTCCGAGAACGCTCCGCGCCCGCAGATATTGATCCCAGCGACCCGGAACTTATAGGCCGTCCCCGGCTGCAGCTCCACCTTCCTCATCTGACTGTAGTCCGGCATCACACCCGAGTCGTCCTGCAGGGAGACGAGTCATCAGTAACCCGGTCTGAATGTAAACTGTGTTTCTGCTGAAAAGTTCTACAAAAGTTTTTGGTTATTGCAATTTTTTTTACCTAACAGGTTATTTACTGAGACTACAGACGTACGTAAACGAGCTGCAGTTCATCTAATTTATATAATTATATATAAAGTGCTGCTGAGTCACAGCTGATGTCGGCTGTTTTGCACATGTGACTGAAGCGTTTTCAGCTGCTGAACTTCGAACATTGATTGACACTTTTGGATCTGCAGCATCCTGTAAGAGGAACTCTGTGTGTTTATTTATTTCCTGTTCTGATGTCGGATGTTAAACGTGGTCAAAGTTACAAAACTTGAGGTGAACGTGATGTAGAAATGCTGCCTGCAAGTCAAAAGTCAGGGCTTCAACCTGCTCCGAACGCTTCGTTTGCAACGTTTTTTTTCTACGTTGCAGACGAGCTGACGTCGGCTTGTCGCACACGCTCATTAACTGTTACATGGCCTTGGTTGCTAAGGTTGTTGCTAAGGTTTTTCCATGTGTTGTTTGTCCACTCTCATATTTTGGAGCGGATTTCGTCCCGAACATGTACGGATATATTTGAGAAAAAAAGTAGCAAAATCCTGCCACTATAGTTTGTTTCATGGTTTTGTTGACGTGGCCTCTCAAGCTGCTGAGGAGAAGCTTCCTGGAGCTGACCAATCAGAACAGAGTGGGCTCATCAGGAGGGCGGGGCTTAAAGAGACAGGAGCTAAAACTGCCTGTTTCAGACAGAGGCTGAACTGAGCGGCTGCATAAAGGACCAGTAGAAGATAAATAAGGAGTTTTTAAATTGGAAATCATGCAAAGATGTTCCAGAATATAAATAAAGACCTGGAAATGTGCAGCTCAACCAAAAGATCGATGATTAAATGAGTTATAAAACATCAGAGGGAGATCTTTGGTCAAACTTTTACAGTTGATATTAACGGTAAATAACTAATAACTGGCTGCTTCAGTCACTCTGTGCTGGACTGGAGCTGAGAGAAACAGAAAAATAACAGACTTTTCTCCTCTTTGGTCTTATTTTGCTCCATTAAACTCACTTTGTAACGCGTCTTTTAAACCGTTAACTAGTAAATATTGAGAAATGTAATTCTGCTGTTCAGTACGGACTCGTGTGACTCATGTTTTCATTTCTTACATCGATCGTGATGTCATCGTAGGGGACGTAGTAGTGAGAGACCACCATGTTGGTAACCTTGACGATCCCGACGTCGTACCATTGACTGTCCTTCGCTGATGACCTCGTCACCGGGACCACCTGTTTCTACACACAAACACACAGAGAGAGTTGTGTTAGCGTGTTGTTTCCCGTCACGGTTCCTGCTGTCGATCTGCGCGTCGCGTGTCTCACCCCCGCGGTGGCTCCGATGCCGTTGGACACGTCGCCGAGCGTGGCGGCGGCGGGGGTCTGAATCTTAGCCGGGCTAGCCGTCAGAGGAGGGGCGGGGCCGAACGTGCTGGCCAATCGGGCCACGGCACTCGTCACGGCCGACGATGTCAGCTCGTGTCCGTTGCTCTCGGCCGCCGGGTCGTTGAGGCTGTCCGCTGGAGCGAGGCCCTCTGGGAAACACAGGACGTTAAAATGATTTTATTGAACATGTTTTTGAACCTTTATGATAAAGTCAGAAAGTTCATTTTCACAGAAACTGACAACGGCAAACAAAACATGTTTACAACAAAGAACAGACAAAATACGTAAAATATAAAAAAGCATAAAGTTTATTATTATATTTACTAAACAGAACTATTGAGATTTTTTTAGTTATTAGTCTGAGCAGATAAACAAAAACATACGTTGTGTTTATTGGACAGAAGAGAGATTAACGAGCTGCGGTGATGTCACCACTGAGCCGCCGCGACGCTGCAACAATTAAATTTCTTTTTGTAAGATGTCAAAAGCCAAAAAGGTTGTAAACTACTGGTTTCATCTTTAACGATGTGGTAAAATTCATAAGCTCATCATAATTTAGTGAAGTAGAAGTGGAAGTCCTAGTAGCATAAGTAGCATAAAATAAACACTGAATATTTTCTAGTTTTCTTTCTTTGACAGTAAACTGAATATCTTTGGGTTGTGGACTTTAGACGTCACCTTGGACTCACAATTTCATCACATTTTATAAACCAAATGATAAACCATCATAAATAATAGAGCTGTAGTCTCCTGGTCGATATGCTCTCGTCTGACTAAATTCTCATTGGTCAAATAATCTCCGTGTTATTTTCATAAGGAGAAAAGTGCTACATCAACAGCTTTCCAGGATTAATCCATTATTTCCTGCGGCGGGAGGGACAGACTTACCTGTGAAAACGAACTGAACGTTTACTGTTTACTGAATCAGCTCTTCTCCTGTAATCATATCAACAAACCCCCGCCAGGCCAAAAACAACGCTAAATATCAGTAGCGTAACTCCGTTTAGGAATAGGGCAGCGCTAAGTATGTTTGCGTAGCGAGTGGGGAAAGAGCGGCAGGAAAGTGATGGTGGATGCGAGCGGAGCAGAGGAAAAGGTTAGCGGTAAGTTTTCAGTCTGGAGGAGGAGGAGGACGAGGGTGATCAGTCTTTACTTTAATCTCTTAAACATTTTAAACCTCAGTTCAGGTTGTGTTGTCGTACCTGTGGGCACGGCGCTGTGCTCTGGTTGGTTGTGGACGTCCTGCAGCTGCTGCTGCTGTTGGACCAGAGCTGCCAGTTCCTGCTGGGTCAGAACGATGGGGATGGACTGGTTCACCGCCCCCTCTCCTGCAAACACACACCAACATGAATGTGAAGAAAACATGCAGCACCAGTCAAAGGTTTGGACACAGCGTCTCTTGGATGTCACTGACGTCGTCTACAGCGTCTCATGTGTCTCACCCATCTGTCCGGCTGCCTGCAGCACCGCCTGTATCGTCGGCTGCTGAGCGGCCTCCTCTGTCGCCGCGCTAACGGCCAGCTGATCCGGGGTCAGTCCCGTCGTCACCAACAGAGTCGTCGTTCCAGAGTCCACCTCACCGCCGTCCCCTTCTGATGACATCAGCTCCTGAGGAAGACCGCTGTCTGTGGACGCCATCTGAGAGACGGACAGATGGAGAGGCGTGTTCGCAGTCTGAATATGAGGCTTCAGTCGGTCAAATTAGTGAAATCACATGGAAATCTACTGACGTTTCAGCCTTTTTACTACAAATGTCCCACTTTTAGTTACTGTCCTTCCACTGCAGCTCAACAGAGAAACACAAAGAGGGAATTTTATACTAAGCAGACATTTCCTCTTAATTTGACCTTATTAAAACAACTTTTAAAAAATAATTTATGAATAAATAATTTTCCAGGACTTTTTGTAAGCGTCACTTTGAAAGGGACGGAGTACAAAAAAAGTGATGGAGGACAAAAAAAGTGATGGAGGACAGTGCATTAGGAAGGATCCTCTGATGCTCAGTATGAAGCATATTATCATTTGAGCTTTGAACCTTCCTTTAATGTCATGCTGAGGGGAATGTGTGTGTGTGTGTGTGTATTTATATATGTATGTGTGTGTGTGTGTGTGTATATATGTATGTGTGTGTGTGTATATATGTATGTGTGTGTGTGTGTGTGTGTATATATATATGTATGTGTGTGTGTGTGTATATATATATGTATGTGTGTGTGTGTGTATGTGTGTATATGTATGTATGTGTGTGTGTGTATATGTGTATGTGTGTGTGTGTGTGTATATATGTATGTATGTGTGTGTGTGTGTGTATATGTGTATGTGTGTGTGTGTGTGTATATGTGTATGTGTGTGTGTGTGTGTATATGTGTATGTGTGTGTGTATATATGTATGTGTGTGTGTGTGTGTGTGTACCTGTACTGCTTCGCTGCCCTCCATGTGAACCTGTAACACTGACGCTGCTGATGACATAACATCCTCTGATTGGCTATCTGTCTGCATAGGCTCCTCCCCCTCTTCTGCCGCTGCCATCACCACGGCGACAGCCTCCGCCTCAGAGGACTCCGCCCTGTCCTCTCCGACCAATGAGGAGATCTCCTGCAGACACATGATGATGATGATGATGATTATGATTATGATGAGGAGTGTGTGTGTGTATATATGTATGTGTGTCACTTACAGGTATAGAGGGTCCAGGTGTGGGTGTGGCCTGTGTAACCGTGGTAACAGCTCTGCTCTGACTGGCTGTGGTGGAGGGGGCGGGGTCAGAGGAGGAGGAGGGGTCTGTGGAGTCCTGCGTGTTGTCTCCGCCCTGCTGAGCTGGAGACAGAGAGGAGAGGAAGTGAGGTCACTTCCTGTCCGAACGTACCTGCCGTCTGATCATTAAAAATAATTTTCCAGGACTTTTTAAAAAACTTTTTTTTTTTTTTTTATCATTTCTATCTTCTGGTGTGAGAATTTTTTTTCCATCAATATTAAAAGAAATTATAATTTCCAGGACTTGAAATCATTTCCAAAGAAAACATTTTCTAGGTTGTTTTTTTTTAAATCATTTTCCATGACTATTTTCTTTAAATAAAGCATTTTCCAGGACTTTGTTTCTTTTCCAGGACCTGGTCTGAGCAGCAGGTAGGGTCCAGGTGTGTCAGCTGGTTACCTGTAGCTGTAGTTGCGGTGTTGGTGGTTCCGGTCTCGTGGGTCTCACACGGTGGGTTTGAACACACCTGAAACCAACAGTCAGTGATTATCTACAGAATCTTTCACCTTTAACCGACCACTGATCGTCAGTGTTCACCTGTCCGCAGGTGTTCTCTCACCTGTCTGAGTCCTCCGGTTCCTGCTGTGGTCGCGGTGTTGGTGGTTCCGGTCTCGTGGGTCTCACATGGTGGATTTGAACACACCTGTATAGATATTTTATATATGAAGTATATTCATATCTATTATTCATACATATTTATATATTGTAATACCTATAACAGGCTGGTGGATTTAGCTACTTTACTGATGATGTTCTCGACACACTTTGTGCACCACAACAACACTTCCTGTGCCTTCACAATAAAAGCTCCCATTTCCTCCCAATAGAGTTGTGAAGTGTGAGGCGTCGCTGGTTCCGTTAGTGATTTATCTCATTATTTATTCTCATTTCAAATTTTTCTTTAAAACAATTTCCTGAATATTACTGAACATAGAAACTCAGGACTCTCCTGGATGATGTAACGATCCAACAGGTTTATATTCTGACACCAGTTTACGTTATTTACACTTCATTTCTTGACAAATCAGGCTTTGTCTGTGTTTGACAGTTGTTAAAGTTGTAAACAAAACTTGTCGCCATTGTTAATGAATTCAGTCAAAAGTGGCCCAGAAATTAAAAGTGAACTGAATCACGCTGCAGACTGTAAAATCAGTTTTCTCGACATCGTAATCTTTTGCTTCTAATCGCCGTTAGAGCCACATGTGACAGAATTTTAAGCTCTGTGATTGGCTGTTTCTTGCATCTTGGGAGTCGTAGGTAACTTCTACCCCGACATCTTTATTTCAACAGTCTCTTTCCTTCGACTTTTTACCACAGAACCAGATATTTTCCAACACAGTTGTTCATCTTTTGTACTGATTGAAAGAAAGTCTTGGGGTTCAGTATGTTGAACATCCACAGACAGACAGTAGACAGTCAACACTCTCCACTTGTCGGCTAGTGTAGAGCTGAACAGCTGCACACACACACAACAGGATCAGTAAACAGCAGAAAGCAACATGGAGGCCAGTGACAATGCTATGGTGCTTTTTTAATATCTTTTACTTCAGATGTGTGTGCAGGTGTTCTCTCACCTGACTGAGTCCTCCGGCTCCGGCTGTGGTCGCGGTGTTGGTGGTTCCGGTCTCGTGAGTCTCGCACGGTGGATTCGAACACACCTGAAACCGACAGTGAGTGATTATCTACAGAAAATCTACACGTCTTTCACCGATCAGTGCTCACCTGGTGACTCACCTGTCTGAGTCCTCCGGCTCCGGCTGTGGTGGCGGTGTTGGTGGTTCCGGTCTCGTGGGTCTCACACGGTGGATTTGAGCAGGTGGTTCCTCCGTTCAGAGGGACTTCAGGTGGAGGAAGAGGACCGGACTGCTGAGCTGAAGGCTGGTTTGAACACACCTGAGGAGGAGGAGGAGGAGGAAGAGGAGGAAGAGGGGGTTTTAGTCATTGATATGTTCAATAAATTCATTCATGTAAATAAATCTGCAGATACAGAAACCATCAGTTTGCCGTTTAGGTTCATTTTATAAGTTTAGTCTTTGTTGTTTCACCTGCAGCTCAAAGTCATGAAATTAACCCTTCGTATTCATTAAAACAACATCATCTTACTGAAAATGATTTTTTTCTCCAGGACTTTAACAATTATTTCCCACAACAAAATCATTTTCCAGGTCTTTCAGCATCTTTTCAATTATTTTCCAGAACTTTTCAAATGATTTTCCTGGATGTTTTTAATCTTTTTAAATGACTAAAAGACTTTTTCAATGATTTTTCAGAACAATTTGAATTAATTTCCAGGACTTAAAAAAGGGAACTTGGAGACACAAACAAATCCTAAAAAACAATTTAAAAAATAATCAGCATAAAAAAAGGGAGAGAAAGGGCTGCAACTAAAGATTAATTCAGTATCGATTCATTGATTGATTGTCCCAGAGTTAAGGGTGACGTTTTCAAATGTCGTGTTTTGTCTGACCAACAGTCCAAAACTCAAAGATATTCAGTCTGCCGTCATGTATGACACTGAAAAAAATTAAATCATCACGTTTTAGAGACTGAAACCAGAAACTTTCTGGTGTTTTTGCTTAACGAATGACTAAAATTCATCAAAACAGTTGCAAATTAATTTCCTGTCAATGTAAAATCAAGGTTTTATTATTTGGTTACATCACCAGGCTGATGTCGGTCTGCTGGATTTGAACCGGGGACGTCGGAGTGTCACTGTCAGTTTAAACCGCTAAACTCACCTGCAGCGTTTGGCTCATGCTGGCAGACGCCACCGTGGCGGTGTTGGTGGTACCGGTGTCGTGCGTCTCGCAGGGCGGGTTGGAACATACTCTGTTGTTACCCCCCATGGTTGCTGTGGCGACGGTGGCGGTGTTGGTGGTGCCGGTGTCGTGCGTCTCGCAGGGCGGGTTGGAACACACTCTGTTGTTACCCCCCATGGTTGCTGTGGCGACGGTGGCGGTGTTGGTGGTTCCCGTGTCGTGTGTCTCGCAGGGCGGGTTGGAGCAGACCAGCGTCACTGCAGCATCATCACAGTGACATCACATGTTTACACACACGTTTCCTCACTGAAGGTTCTGAGTACTGATGGTAGTATTAGTGGTAACGGTAGTAGTAGTATAGTGGTCGTGCTGGTTACTGCACCTGTTGCAGGGTCTCCTGTCTGTCCCGCTGCAGTAGTTGTAGTAGTACTTGTAGTACTTCCAGGTTCTTCTGAGGTAGGAGAGGCCATGAAGGAGACTGGTAGATCCTGGACCAACGGCTGAGCCTCGGCGCCGCTCGGAGTCGTTATCAGAGTCACCTGTAGAGACCAAGAGGCATTACTACAATACTACACTACAGTATTACTACAATACTACACTACAGTATTACTACAATACTACACTACAGTATTACTACAATACTACACTACAGTATTACTACATTACAGTATTACTACAATACTACACTACAGTATTACTACGATACTACACTACAGTATTACTACAATACTACACTACAGTATTACTACAATACTACACTACAGTATTACTACATTACAGTATTACTACGATACTATATTACACTATTACTGCAATACTATACTACAGTATTACTACGATACTATACTACAGTACAGTACAGAGACACAACTGTAGTATTACTACAGTATTACTACAATACTATACTACAGTATTACTACAATACTATACTACAGTACAGTACAGAGACACAACTGTAGTATTACTACAGTATTACTACAATACTATACTACAGTACAGTACAGAGACACAACTGTAGTATTACTACAGTATTACTACAATACTATACTACAGTATTACTACAATACTATACTACAGTACAGTACAGAGACACAACTGTAGTATTACTACAGTATTACTACAGTATTACTACAATACTATACTACAGTATTACTACAATACTATACTACAGTACAGTACAGAGACACAACTGTAGTATTACTACAGTATTACTACAATACTATACTACAGTATTACTACAATACTATACTACAGTACAGTACAGAGACACAACTGTAGTATTACTACAGTATTACTACAGTATTACTACAATACTATACTACAGTATTACTACAATACTATACTACAGTACAGTACAGAGACACAACTGTAGTATTACTACAGTATTACTACAATACTATACTACAGTATTACTACAATACTATACTACAGTACAGTACAGAGACACAACTGTAGTATTACTACAGTATTACTACAATACTATACTACAGTACAGAGACACAACTGTAGTATTACTACAGTATTACTACAGTATTACAGTACAGAGACAAACCTGCAGTACTACTACGGTACAGAAATAAAACAAACAGCTTGTATTTTGACCTGTTTGGGTCCTGTTGTGGCAGCGGTTGCCGTGGTGACCTGGCTGGCCAGTGTGGCGATGGTTGCCAGGGTGGTGATGGGCGTTGCCAGGGAAGCGGTGGCGCCAGCTCCTCCCGCCACCGGGGAGGAGACACTTCCTGTTACCGTCCCCAGACTGGACACACCTGCAGAGACAAAACAGACGCGGCTGTCTGAGTCCGAGACTCTCTGAGGGCGGGACGCACAGCAGAGACCTGTACTACGAAGCAGGATTTAAGGTTAGCGAGGTAACTTCAGGTTTAACTCCGGGTTTTCAGTCCTACGACGCTGGTTCACTTCTTACCGGGGTTCATCACCATGGTAACTGATGCTGAACAGCTAACCTGCTCTGGAGCGGGATCAGAGGATCGGATCACAACCTGTCAACACTCCGACCATTGACCAATCAGATCACTGGGAAAGAAAGAGTCATCATTCCTACAGGATCCCTACATGGACAAAAGTCCTGAGTTTACAATAACGTGACCAGTAAAACAACAATATATATTTTTATAGGTCTGTAGAAACATTTTATTGTTCCAGACTTTCTATTTCCACTACATTTAAAATAGAGCTTCTAACAAACAGAGATCATTTATGACACTAATCACATAACGATGATTTTAGCTGCATTTTAATTGTGCAAAGTCGATTTTAATCCCCGGAGTGAAGCTGACAGTGTGGATGATTTTACACTCTGATTCCATCACTGCTGCTCAGATTAACACGAGACAACTGCGTGATGATAACTGGGAATAAAAATGAAATATTGTCTTTTATCAGAAAAATAATCCAAACTGTTAATTGGTTCCCATGATTATAAAAGCAACATTTCAGTCAGATAGACTCATCAGTCATTAACTACTTTAACACTATTTGCTTCAGTAGCAGAAACAGTCTGACGTTACTTTAAGTTTCTTTTTTTATGTGACATATTCAGATGATTTCTTCATCATCCAGCTAAATAGCAAAAAATTCTCTTTGTATGTAGAAGTTTTCTGCAGGTTCTTGGTATCACCGTTTCATCTCATATCATGAAATACTTCATTCATGGTTCTGATGATGTCACTCGTAATTAACAACCCGCTTCTTTCACATGAACGTGCTCGTAGCTGGAAAACTGACTGAACTAGTTGATAACCAGCTTCGTGTTACTGGTTATCTGGACGGACAACGTCAGGTTCAGTGAAGTCAGATAGCGAAAAGATATCCCGGGTATGTTGAACTTGCTTCGTAGGACAGGCCTCAGGTGTCAGGTGTTTACCTGTGGTTGCCTTGACGACCAGCGTGGTAACGGTGGGTTTGGAGCTGGTTGCTCCTGGTGACACCAGTCTGACTCCGCTCATCGGGACGGTCCTAAGGATTGTCCCCGGCGTCCCCGGAGCTCCTTTCAACACCACCTGGATACACACACGCACACACACACAGTGTATGTTCAGTGTGTGTGTGTGTTTTCAGTGTCTGTTTTCAGTGTGTGTGTGTGTGTGTATGTGTGTGTTACCTGTGTGACCCCCTGCTGGCCGGCTGCAGTGATTTTGGGGACAGTAGTGAGGATTTTTCCGGCAGCTCCTGGTGTCACCACCTTGGTGGTGAGGATTGTGATTGGACTGTTACCACCTGAGGGGGGAGGAGCTTCACTCAGTCAATAATCAATAATCAATAATAGTAAAGATCAGGTGTTCAGGTGTGTTTGTGTGTCCTGTACCTGCCCCGCCCTGCAGTGCAGACAGTGGGATGGTCTTGATGATGGTGTTTCCGGGTTTGGAGGTTGCCGGGGCGACGCCCAGGATGGTTTGTTTGGTTGCCGTGGAGCCGGCCTGCGCGGTGCTGAGGATAGTGGTCTGTTTACCGTCTGCTGATGTCACCAACTTCAAGATGGTTCCTGGTGGGAGAGCGCCCTTCGTCTGATACAGAGAGAGAGAGAGAGAGAGAGAGAGAGAGAGAGCGAGAGAGAGCGAGAGAGCGAGAGAGCGAGAGAGAGAGAGAGAGAGAGAGAGCGAGAGAGAGAGAGAGCGAGAGAGCGAGAGAGCGAGAGAGAGATCTGTGATTTACAGAGTTAACATCAATCACTCCTCAGTAGAGCTCAGTAGACACTAGCAGAAGTCAGCAGAAGTCATTAGAGCTCAGTAGAAGTCATTAGAGCTCAGTAGAAGTCAGTAGAGCTCAGTAGAAGTCATTAGAGCTCAGTAGAAGTCATTAGAGCTCAGTAGAAGTCATTAGAGCTCAGTAGAAGTCATTAGAGCTCAGTAGAAGTCAGCAGAGCTCAGGAGAAGCCAGCAGAGCTCAGTAGAAGTCAGCAGAGCTCAGGAGAAGTCAGTAGAGGTCAGTAGAAGTCAGCAGAGCTCAGTAGAAGTCAGCAGAGCTCAGGAGAAGTCAGCGGAGCTCAGTAGAAGTCAGCAGAGCTCAGGAGAAGTCAGCGGAGCTCAGTAGAAGTCAGCAGAGCTCAGGAGAAGTCAGTAGAGGTCAGTAGAAGTCAGCAGAGCTCAGGAGAAGTCAGCAGAGGTCAGTAGAAGTCAGCAGAGCTCAGGAGAAGTCAGTAGAGGTCAGTAGAAGTCAGTAGAGCTCAGGAGAAGTCAGCAGAGCTCAGGAGAAGTCAGTAGAGGTCAGCAGAAGTCAGTAGAGGTCAGTAGAAGTCAGTAGAGGTCAGTAGAAGTCAGTAGAGCTCAGGAGAAGTCAGTAGAGGTCAGCAGAAGTCAGTAGAGGTCAGTAGAAGTCAGCAGAGCTCAGGAGAAGTCAGTAGAGGTCAGTAGAAGTCAGTAGAGCTCAGGAGAAGTCAGCAGAGCTCAGGAGAAGTCAGTAGAGGTCAGTAGAAGTCAGTAGAGCTCAGGAGAAGTCAGTAGAGGTCAGCAGAAGTCAGTAGAGGTCAGCAGAAGTCAGTAGAGCTCAGGAGAAGTCAGTAGAGGTCAGTAGAAGTCAGTAGAGCTCAGGAGAAGTCAGTAGAGCTCAGGAGAAGTCAGTAGAAGTCAGCAGAGCTCAGGAGAAGTCAGTAGAGGTCAGTAGAAGTCAGTAGAGCTCAGGAGAAGTCAGTAGAGCTCAGGAGAAGTCAGTAGAAGTCAGCAGAGCTCAGGAGAAGTCAGTAGAGGTCAGTAAAAGTCAGTAGAGCTCAGGAGAAGTCAGTAGAGCTCAGGAGAAGTCAGTAGAGGTCAGTAGAAGTCAGTAGAGCTCAGGAGAAGTCAGTAGAGGTCAGCAGAAGTCAGTAGAGGTCAGCAGAAGTCAGTAGAGCTCAGCAGAAGCCAGCAGAAGCCAGCAGAGGTCAGTAGAGCTCAGTAGAAGTCAGTACCTGCAGGATCTGAGTGAGCGGGTTGCTCCCAGCTTGACCAGTAAGCGCTCCACTCTGAACTGGTTTGGTCTGGACCACTGACATCACCTTCCCCAGGTTGCCGAGGTTACCGAGCTGAAAAACAGGGAGGAGTGATGTCATTAGGCGGCTGTCTGTCAGCTAGAGCTGAAAGATGAGCAGTAGGTGACATCGCTCACCAGAGCTCCGCCTCCTCCCACGCTCAGCGGGCTGTTGACGAGCGTGATGGTCTTCGTGACTCCGCCCACCACCGTGGTGACCACCTGAGCCTGCTGGGAGACCGTCACCGTGCCCGACTTGTGGACCGTGATGATTGGTCTGCTGGGCGTCCCGGGGGTGGAGACGACAGAGGCCCCGCCCGCCTGAGCGGCGGCAGTTTTCAGTATTCGAGTGGCCTGGTTACTCACCTGACAGGAAACAGAGGACAGATTAAACCTGCGTCATCGATTCACCTGTCGATAAGTTTCTGTATTAATCGTTTGCTGCTTTTAAATAAGTCGCAGAAAAACAGCAAATCCTATCAACTATTGTAACAAGCTCAAGAGAATATTTGGCATTTTTGTTTGAAAAATTAACGAAACAATTAACGACTGAACTACGACCGATCTACACCCGCAAACCACCAGTAGATGCACGCTTCCTTCTGCGTGGTGAGACGGCTGATGGGTGTAGTTCAGTGGAAAGAAAATAGTTCCAACGTGAAACTGCTCACAACAAGGTCTGTGGATTATCTTGAGTAACCAGGTCATGATTTCTGGAAAGAGTCTTTGCTGTCGAGCTTTTCAAATAAATTTTTTGGCGCTTTGAGCACCACAAGACGAGCGCCGTCCAGTTCTATCGTATTTGAGAGAGGGCAGACATTTCTACGGCTGACATCTCCAAAACTTCACAACTCACACCAAAACCATCTAGATGGATAAAGAACACTGCAGATAACTACAGAGGAAAACTATGTAGTTTTGATTTTGGGGTGAACTGTCCCTTTAACTAATCTCCTTGAAGGGATAAATGAACTAAATAAACTGTGAATGTTCGTACCTAACAACCAATCACAGATCCCCATTGTTTAACCGGGGAACTCCTCCTTTGTTTTTATTCTAAGTGACTGTTAAAGTTTTATTTTGTTTTATGGTTCATGATACTTCAGTTACAACAGCCTGAATAAAATAGTTTAATATGAAACATACATTTAGATGCATATTGAGGATATAGCTGCATGAAAAAAAGGCTTTAAAAAGCTAATGACGCAGCTAGTTAGTTAGTTTTAACTTCATTTTCTTTACTTAGATTTTTTAAAATCACGTATATGTAATTACGTTATGACGTCACACATATGCAGATTAGCATCTGACGTCATCTAGCGACTTTTCGAGTCGGCTTTCGCTACTTCCAACTGAAAATAGTTGCTTGTTTTTGTATGTTGAGAGGATCAATAGCGATAGATCACCTGAACCAAAACTTATTGTAAACATGATTATTGACCCACAGACAGGAAGCTGTTTGTTTAACTTTATGATGCAAAGAGAACAATTACATCAAATAAAGGAAACTGATTGAAACTTAAATGCTGTTTCATACAAACTTATTTCAGAGCGGCGTCTGCAGTGAAACATGGCGGCTGATGTAGAAGCAGCTGATCTAACGGTGACATCAGAGCGATTCATACCATCGTGACTGGAGCGGCCACTTTGACCGGCAGGCTGCTGGATCCTGGACTGACCGCCATCGTCTTCACCATCGTGGCTCCTGCTGGAACGTTCAGCACCGTCGCTGTGGACGGAGGAATCTTCTGAGTGGCTGCGGCCGCTGCCGCCAGCGCCGCCATCCCGCTCATCTGAGGACTGCTTCCTATTGGCTGAGAGCAGACAGGAAGGAGGAAAGTCAAGTCACTGAGCTCAAAACTCCTCAGCGCTCACTGGGTTCTTCCAGAGCTTTCATCAGCAGGTGTGCGGTTGCCATGGAGATGGTGACGTTATTATGTGACCTACTGTATGTGTGGAATTTGGGTCACATGATCAACAGGTGTTTATATATCACCTGTTATCAGAAAAATATATTTAGGTGATAACGACACCGTCTCCAAACTCCAGCTGCTGATGAAGACAAGGAGATGTGGTTGAAAGCTCCACATAGAGCTGTTAGTCACATGATCCAAGAAAAAGCATTTAAACCAACGTGAAGATCAACGTACCGTCCCCTGACTGGTCTGAGCTGGTACCACCATGCGAACACCTGCAGGAAGTGTCGTCACGGCAACCGGGGATTTGGGTGCGGCCTGTCGGACTGTGACGATGGAGGCTCCACCTGCGGCACTTGGAGCTGCCACTTTCAGGACAGCTGCAAAAAAATACACGACACAGGTGAGGAATATTCATATGTACCTGCTTCATCACCTGTAGCTCTACCTGTACAGGTGTGTTAACCTACCTGGACTTTTAGCAGCGGCAGCCAACGGGTTTCCAGGTAAGGTGGCTGTGGGGGAGGGGACTAACGTGATGCCGGATAGCGGGATGCTCTGGTTGGCTGGAGCTGCTGCGACGGGGGTGGAGCTCTTGGGGGAGCTGGCTCCAGGTGTGGCGGTGGGGACGGGGTTGGAGGCGGGGCTGGAGGCAGGTGAGGTGGCAGCAGCAGGTGTGGCGGGAATGTCGTACTTTTGTAGCTGCAGCACGTAGGTGTCGGCGGTCGGCGACGGCCCCCAGCTCACCTCCAGTGACAAGGTGTTGGCCCGGACCAGCTGGACCCGAGATGGAGTACTGGGACGCTCTGAGGACAGACAGGTAAGGCTCGGTCAGACAAACAGGAGACAGGTAGGACAGGTAACTTTAAGTAGCTCAAAAAGACGACAGCTGTTTCTGTTGGATGTGGATGTCACATCTCTGGTCTTTGAGAAGTTCTGACCTGTCTCTACCTGACTCCAGGTGTTACAGTTAGACAGTAGTACCCACCTGACTCCAGGTGTTAACAGTTATCAGACAGTAGTACCCACCTGTCTCCAGGTGTTACAGTTATCAGACAGTAGTACCCACCTGACTCCAGGTGTTAACAGTTATCAGACAGTAGTACCCACCTGACTCCAGGTGTTACAGTTAGACAGTAGTACCCACCTGTCTCCAGGTGTTACAGTTATCAGACAGTAGTACCCACCTGTCTCCAGGTGTTACAGTTATCAGACAGTAGTACCCACCTGTCTTCAGGTGTTACAGTTAGACAGTAGTACCCACCTGTCTCCAGGTGTTACAGTTATCAGACAGTAGTACCCACCTGTCTCCAGGTGTTACAGTTATCAGACAGTAGTACCCACCTGTCTTCAGGTGTTAGTTATCAGACAGTAGTACCCACCTGTCTTCAGGTGTTAGTTATCAGACAGTAGTACCCACCTGTCTTCAGGTGTTAGTTATCAGACAGTAGTACCCACCTGTCTCCAGGTGTTACAGTTATCAGACAGTAGTACCCACCTGACTCCAGGTGTTACAGTTAGACAGTAGTACCCACCTGTCTCCAGGTGTTAACAGTTATCAGACAGTAGTACCCACCTGTCTCCAGGTGTTACAGTTATCAGACAGTAGTACCCACCTGTCTCCAGGTGTTACAGTTATCAGACAGTAGTACCCACCTGACTCCAGGTACCAGAGGTCCTTGCAGCACACCTGGTTGTTCCAGGCCTTCCTGTATCCGTCTCTCCCGCTCCAGATGTAGAGTCTGGAGTTGATGGCCACACTGCAGTGACCTGCTCGAGCTCTGGGGACGTTTTCCTCCAGGCTGTCCATCAGAACCGTCTCCCAGCACATGGTGTCTGATCAGAGAGAGACAGACAGCTGGTTAGACAGGGAGTCATACTAGTCAGGATGAGTTCTCCTTTTAGTTTTCCTCCTTTCATTCCTGCACCATTCTTTCTTTCTTATTCATGAGCACTGAGAAACATCACACTGTGTACTAACACCACCAAGCAACATGGGAGCGGTGTGGATATTGTTAACACTTGTTTGCAGTTTTTTTGGAGAACCTGCTGCTGCTGCTGGAGAACTCTTAGAGGGTGTCTGCTGGCTCAGTGACACACTAACTTAAAGATGAACTTAACACTAAATCCACTGTTTTAGTAAATTCAATGAACAGTGAATTTGCTACTTTATTTATAGATCCTGGTCCTATTTTATACTGTTCATTGAAACACAAATTATTGTCCTTTTTCCAGAGAAAGAGAGTCCTCCAGAACCCCCAAAAATCTGCGACAAATCTCTGTATGTACACACTGTAATGTTTGTAAAAAGATCTCACTGTTTGGGTTCTTCCTGTAGAATCAGTTATACGTTAATAATATAAAATAAAGGTTGTAATCTACAAACTAAATGTGCTGTTCTGTTATCAGCTGCTACAATAAACAAACTGACACCACGAGACTCTGCTCCATGAAATCTGATTGACTTTCATAAATCTCTGTGAAATCTCATTCGGCGGTCGGACAGAAATACAAGCGTGTGTGCGTGTGTGTGTGTGTGTGTGTTCGTGTGTTTGTACCCAAGTTGAGGCAGGCCAACGTGTTTGTACACTTCCACTCCTTCTCGTGTGTCGCCACTTTGACATCATCCATCACCAGAGGAACCCAACCTCCGAACACGTACATCCTGACAGACAGGTGGAGAGATACACAGGTGAGACAGACAGGTGAGGCAGAGTGTGTGTGTGTGTGTGTGTGTAGTATTTGTGTGTAGTTTTACTTGTTGTTGATGGTGGTGGCAGAGTGCAGGCTGCGGGGGAGAGGGGCTGTTCCACTGAGGGCCGGTTTGCTCCACGTCAGAGAGTCTGTGACATCATCAGAACAGGAACCAATTACAAGTCAGCAAGTGTGTCATATGGTATTGATTGTAGAGACGGAAAGACTGTCGTGTTTACAAACTCGTGAGCGTCATCAGACATCTGAAGCTGCTCTTTGGGAACATTTTTGTGAATGAAACTACTATTACTACTATATCTGATTACCTTCATTATTACTACCATTACTTCTTATATTACTATCCCATTATTACTACTATAGCATAACTATGACGATGAAATGGATGCAACTGTGCGAAGCGTCACAGTTCAGTTCGGTTTCTCTCCGACGGCTGCTGAAGTCTCACCGATGTCGAGCACCCACAGGTCTCCCAGTCTGCAGCCGCTCATCCCTCCGTAGATGATCAGTCTGTTGGCTCCGCGGCCGCTCGTCACCACGGCCGTGTGACTTTCTCTGGGCGGCGGCGGCGGACCCGACGTCACGGGGAGCTCCCAGCCGACCACGCTGGAGCCCGGCCTCAGCTCCAGACAGTACAGATCGTTCAGATACCTGAAGGGGGAGGGGGTCAAAGGTCAGATGTTTTGTTTGGTGGAGAGGTTCTGCTCTAAAAAACGACCGACAGGTTTCAGTTCATAAAGTTTGTGGGGTTCAAATGAGGTCAAAGTTCAGACACTGGAGAATTCCTGGTCTCCATGTTTCCTACCTGGGGATGTTGTTCTTGGGGTCTTCGCTGTCATTGGCCAGTCCGCCGAAGAGGTAGCAGCGACTGCCAATCAGAGAGAAGCTGTGTCCGAGGCGAGGGCAGGGGAGCGGGCTGTTCTTTGGAGGTTTGGCCTTCAGACGCTTCCACTCCCAGCGACTCGCCTGAAGGAAAAACACAAAACATGAAATATCTACACGTTACATATCTAATATCTAATATATGACACAATATAAGAGTCGTTGTTTATCAGTGCATCTCTGTATGAGACCGTGGGCACATCTCAAGTCTCTTAATTGCATCCATGTTTCCTTCACTTGCGTCTTAGTGTCTCCTACTAAGGATTCATGGAGAGATGCAAGGAAACCATGCGAGGGAACGAGGAAACGAGGAAACATGTTTTTAGAGAAACGAGACGTCCTCTCCTCTGAAGCGTCATGTGAAGGCTGCAGCTGATCACAGCTGGATCAGCTGTCAGTCGGCTTTAACAGCTGTAGAGACTTCAGATAGAGATCGTGTTTGCACACATGTGCGCTGATCTGACACTAATAAAGGTTCACAGTTATCACTGCCAGCAGCTGTTTTGTCTCTGCAGCCTGTTTCCTGTTTAACAAACACCTGCACATGAATAAAAAACCTGCATTCTGTATTTATACTGAGTCCTGCTCAGAGGCACATGAACCATCTCTACTGGCAGAATGTGTTTATATTTTCTATTAATTATTTGCATCTATATTTATTGATATTCTGATTGTGTATTCATTGTTTAATAACCCAGAATGTGATTAAAGTGTCTTTTGAACACGGGAAATTATTTATTAAGCTAAATGTTTCAGGGGAAATTGAAATGATTTAACTAAACCAAACACTCAGGAATTTTCAGCCTCACATGATGTGTTTAAATATAAATGTGTTTAAAAGTGTTTCCTGCTGACAGACGGACTCTCACTTCCTTTAACTTGATCTATAATTAAAGTTCATGAGGGAAATAACAGATGATGAAAAGGAAAAAACTTTCTAATAAATAGAGATGCACTGAACAGGCTTTTTCAGTCCTGATTCTGATATTTGGGCTTTTGGGTATCAGCTGATCTGATACCAGTGTTTAATTAACGAGCTGTATGTCTCACTGTGTGGAACAGACTGGAATCATCAGGCTTGACTTAAACATTGATTTCATAACTTTATAAAACAAAATGTAACAAATAAATACACAGATATAAATGTACTGAATTGATCCAGCTGTTTGAGTCAGTATTGGACCGATATCTGATAGAAGTATCATATATCATCATAATAAATGAAGAAAGTTGTTTATGGTTCTTCTGTTAATCAGACCAACAATTAACAGATTTTTTTAAACTTTTACTCTGTAATCTGTCTCCACTCAGTGATGTTGTGATGTATCAGATCAGCTGCAGCATCCAATCAATAACTGATATCCAATAAGGGGGCGTGTCAGACGGTAAAAGACCTCCTAATGTATCCTCGCTCTTGGCGGATGGTGGACCAGAACAACTTCTGGTTCAAGTGAGGATTGATAAGAGACTTGAGATGTACCCCATGAGTGACCATCAACGTCCTTCATGCCCCGCCCCCCCCGCTGTGACATCACTGACCTGCAGCTCGTACAGGTCGTTGCTGTATTTGCCATACTCCACCATCCCTCCGAACACAAGCAGCCTCGTCCCGTCACACACGAAGCCGTAGGCGGCACAGCCGGGAGGGATGTCACCTCGCACCGCCGGGATGAACCACTGGTTGGTAGCTGTGGGGGGGCGGGGGGGAGAGACGGTTTACAGATACATCTGAACACCTGACACAGAGGAAGACCCACCCTCGACCAGTCTTATTTGATCATTCCTAAATCCTCCAGTGACCCGGAGAGTCCAGTCCAGCATCATGATGGACATTCCAATGTTTTTATTAAATTATAACACTCAAAACACAAAAATAATGAAAAATATCTCAATAAGAAGTAAAGTAATGACGTCTGTGACTTTAGCCAGCCGTACTACTCAGTTAAATCTGCAACTATTAGTTGATTAATCAATTCATTGCCAACTATTTAATTAATCTTCAACTATTTTTTAATAATCAATTCATCTTTTGGAGTCATTTTATAAGGAGAAAATGTCCAAATTCTCTGATTGCAGCTTCTTCACTGTGAAGATTTTCTGGTTTCTTTAGTCCTTTATGACATTTAATTGAATATTTTTTGGGTTGTGAACAAAACAAGACATTTGAGGACGTCACCTTGGGCTTCAGGAAACAGTTACCCGCATTTCATTTTATGGACTAAACAACTAATAGACTTATCGAGAAGATAATTGCTGGATTAATCTATAATGAAAAGAGTCGTTACTTGCAGCCCTGACCTCAATATAAAACTCGACTTCAAGTAAAAATCCTGTATTTAAAATTTTACTTATGTTAAAATAAGCAAAATGTTCTTAAAGTACAAAAAGTAGTACTGGTGGTTATGCATTATCATACACTATATCACAACAGATAAATTAACACGTGAGTAGCATTTAATGTTAAAGGTAGTGGCAGGGAAGCTAATTTTAACTACTTTATTTAGGGACGCACTGACTGACCCCACTTTTTCTCTCTGGATTGAGATGCTGATACCTCAGCTGAGTATCTGCTGATACAGCCTTCTGATCTAATGTCAATGATATCTTTTTCAAAATGTAAACTCTGTAAAGCTCACTGCGTGAACCGGTTGGGATTATTATTATATAACAAGAGGACAGAGACGCTGTGCAGATAAAAAAAAACTTTATAAATGTAACTGAAAGCTTCAATTATACAATTAAATTGTTATAATGTAGATCAGTCACATCTGGTTGATATATGATGAAGAGCTGCAACAACTGGTCGATTAATCAATTAGTCAATCACAGTCACAGACTTGTAAAGGAAGAAAAGAAGAAGAAAAATAAACTAAAATGAAATGAAAGTGGAGACATCTCGTGTCAAGCAGTTAAATCCCAGATGAAATATATTTGCATGTTCATTCTGAATTTTTGTGGAGGTAGAAGGAATAGATGTAATTTTAAGGATTTTAACAATTGGACTCTTTTGGAAGAAAAATTATGTCAAAGACGAACTATTATTCAAAGTAGTTTATATAAATCTTTAAACATGTCTGGAGGGGATCTTTAAGTGTTTTTTGACCGTCTCCATGTTGTCTTCATCCTGCTGCTGCAGAGGGGCGTGCCCGCGTGACGTCACCAGTGTTTTCAGTAAAAAGGCGCCATTTCGTCTGAGAGCCGCTTCGCTAGCTAGCGGCTAATCCTGCTAGCATGCAGGGCTACGGCTAACCTAGCCTAGCAGGCTAAACCATTCAACTAAACACACTGGATTCACAACCAGCAGCATCAGTTTCAATCACATAAACACAGCAAAATCGAAACACAAAGTTGGTGTAACTCTCTGTAATATAACACAATTATACCGGTTAAAACTATAGATATTATGAGAATAAACTACCTGTATTGTAGACGTGCAGCTCATCCACGATTCCCTCATTCCCCCCGCCGAACACAACCATCAGCTCCTTGATCGCCACGGCCCGGTGTCCGTGCCGGGGCCGCGGCACCGGCCCAGTCCAGCCCACGATGCGCTTCCAGCGGGGCTGCAACACTGCAGGCTCGGCTGCCATGACCGCTGACTCCAAAAAGTCCAAATTTAACCGAGAGATGCGTCAAAAAGTCAGGATTAGCATTAGCCCGCTAATTAGCTCCTGAAGCTAACTAGCCGGCTAATTTGATACACACACACCGGCTGTATAGCTAACTAGCGTTTGCTAACGGGCAGTAATCAGCTGTCTGCCACAGATACAGTGGGTTTTATTACACTGGGTGAATAATAAACATTCTCCCGTGATCCAGTCAGAGAGGGTCAGTGTGGTGTCAGCTAGCCCAGTGTCGGCAGCGGACAGTCCGGTAGCTGCTCAGGCTAACAATCAGACACCAGCTGAAACAGAAACGCATATCCAGCTGCAGCTGCCTATGCTGCACGGTTGCTGCATGCACCAGTGTGAGAGGGTGCTGTGCAGGCTGCAAGCTGCTGTTAAATATGCAGAGCAGCGGGTCTGAGCGCCGGGATGGGAGCCGCCATCTTGCTGCTAACAGCAACCAAACAAAACACAACAGAGCTGCTGAAAATGGCAGCAAGAGAAGCTAACAGCTAACAGCTGATCCAGCAGAGGGAGGCAACACAACATACAGCAAAGATCCTTTACTGCAGCAGAAGCACCAGTGCAGCAATGTAAAACACTCCAGTACAATTAAAAGTCCTGAATGAAAAATCCTACCTAAGTAAAAGTACATAAGTATTATGAGCTTGATGTAGTTAAAGTATTGCAGTAAAAGTACATAAGTATTATGA
This sequence comes from Thunnus maccoyii, assembly GCF_910596095.1. NCBI lineage: Eukaryota > Metazoa > Chordata > Actinopteri > Scombriformes > Scombridae > Thunnus > Thunnus maccoyii. Next base: position 31,866,844 of record NC_056536.1, read on the forward strand.
GCTTGATGTAGTTAAAGTATTGTAGTAAAAGAAGTGGTTTGGTCCCTCTGACTGATATATTATTATATATGACATCATTAGATTATTAATAGTGAAGCATCAGTGTTAGAACCTAGGGGTCGGGCCCCTCCAAAGGGTCAGCAGATAAATCTGAGGGGTGGTGAGATGATTAATGGGAGAGGAAAGAAGAAAAAACAAAGTTCTGATACACAAATCTGTTTTCAGGTTTTGGACTTTTTCTCTAATCTTTGATTTTTGCTGAAATATTGGATCATTTGAACATTTATGTAAATGAAAGCATGTGAGAAGTTTAGAGGGAAAAATCACTATTTGGTGGAGCTGTTAACAACTCATAGACATGTGAAATGTGACCCCGACTACACACTGCTTTTTGTAAGACGTCAAAAGACAAAAAGGTTGGAAACCACTGGTTTCATCTTTAACAATGTGTTGTATTTTAAAAGCTTGTTATATTATCCATTGTGTCAAATCTTCATCTGAAAAGTAACTAAAGCTGTCAAATAAATGTAGTGGAGTAGAAGTATAAAGTAGCATCACATGGAAATACTCAAGTAAAGTACAAGTACCTCAAAATTGTACTTAAGTACAGTACTTAAGGTCACTGACCTCATATAGTGAATCATGATACACTGTATAATAAATATTGACTGAAATGTCAAATTGCTTATCTTTCAAGCTAATGTTAGTCCAGAGTGAAATATATTCATATTCAGTCAACAGAGTAACAGAGCAGTGCTGCTTTGAAAATCATCTTCAGATTCAACATTTTTAACATATGACAGTACAATTTATATGACAAGTGGAAGAAATCACAGTAAGAAGGCACATCCACTAGTTTTTGTCATTTAAATTTCACTGAATCAAAGTTCAAAGAAGCCCAAAAAAAGTATTTGTAACTTAAGAAAATTCATAAATACCACAGGGGATTTGTTTTCATCGAAAAATTAATGTTTTCATCGAAAAATGAGCAACAAAATAAACAATAAAAAAACACTTATTTCTATTTTTTTCTACACATAAGACTCAAAAAGAGAACATTGTGAGGAAATCTGACATTGAAAATTGAGTTAAATTTAAAGGCATTTGAAAATGTTCTTAGGAAAGTTGCTGTTGATAAGAGATCATATATCTGTCAGGTCATTAGACCACAGAAATACAGTTTCTGGCAAAAAGCAGTTTGTAAGGTGTGTTTAAGTAAACACATGAGTGACAGTTCTCCTGTCTGCTCATAGTCTGTATATATAGTCAATGTGTCCGCTCAACAATGCAGTTTTTGTCCATTTTGGAGATTTATGACAAGTATATCGCTTTTGTTTCCCAGTTATCTTTGATTTCATACGCTCACGTTCTACAGGGACATCTAATGGCCACAAGTTGTCAAAGCAGCTTAAAACTGCTCTCAATAATAGTTTGTTTGATATAGTTTCTCAAATTGCCATCATCTCCCTCCTTCATGGAAATATTTTTGATTTCAAACACAAGTCGTCTCCTTCTTCACTGTAAAGTCTATTTTTTTAGTGTTTGTGCTCTGGAGGCTTCAAGTTTCCACCTCACAGCTGGCTCCAAACTAGTTGTGATGTCCTAAATCCTGCAGGTACGTCCAGGTGTTAAACTGAGATTTAAGGTGAACACAGAGAAACTTTCCACCTTAAAACAGAGTAATGTGATCATGATCCTTCACAGAACCAAACTAGAGGTGATTATTTAAGATGCACAGCGTTTGTCTGCAAGGGAGGATTATGTATAATATCCTCGTCACCACAAAGATTGATGGAAAATCTTTACATTACTGACAGTAAATTATTCATTCATAAGACAAGGTGTTTTCACATAAGACAATATTAAGATTTTTTATTTCTGATGTGGACATTTGTGTTATCTCTGTAAAAATAAAAAAAATAAAACACTTTTATTCTGTAGGAAACTTCCTCTGGATGGTTACAGAAATACTTCTGGGCATTTTCTCCTTTTACATGTCTGTGATGTGTTATGTTGTTAAATACAGTTTTTTTTACACAACATCTCATCATTTCTATGTTTTCTTTAATTGTTCCACATTTATAAATGAATTGAATTAAAGGGGGAAAAAGGTTTGAAGAGCAAATTTTACAAGTGGGAGCAAAATTTTCTTACAAACACTTCTGGATCATCAAGGCACATAAAATCAAGTTTACAATTTTTTAAAAATTGTTTAACATCAATATAAAATGTATGACTTTGTGTCAAAGCAAACAGGACAAACTCGGGCGTTTTAGCACTTTGTGACAAGGAATTACATATCATAAAATATTTATTATATTACATTTTGATATTATATATGTAAAATTAAAAAATTAAGTAAACAGACCTGAATAAATAGTCGTAGTTAACATGATTGTTTTCAATCACCAGGCAAAGATAGAAATGTAATATCAGTGCAGGTGTGATGAGGGTGTCGTACCTTCATGTAATCCTTTGCTGCTTTGCTGTTTGGTGTGTTGTGAGCGCTGCTGCGATTTTAGTATGATTTGTTGAAACTTGCTGATTTTCAGTGTAGTGAAGAGAAATGTTTGTGCTGAGGTGAGGAGGCAGATACTACCCTGTCTTAAAAACGCCAGCTTTTTTAGATGAGTGGTACCGCGGAGAACATCAAACTTGAAAACATTTAACGGATTTAACAAATGGCTGATATCTGTGACACACTGTGCAGCTGCAGCGTCTACAGTGTCGACATCCAGCACTTTATTCTACAAAAATGGTGATAAAAGTTAGAAAGAGCTCACAGCTCTATCAGACTCTGAAACAGTTCATCTTTGGTCCTGTAGAAATAGTTTCCCCTCACATGACTCAGCTCTGTGCAGACTGGCTCATGTCCTGCGGTCAAACCGGTCAGTAGGAGCAGTCAGTTGTGTTTAGCAGGGAGGTAATCCAGCTCGTCGCTCTCTTCCGGTCCTCTGAAATCGTCTGAACTCCTCCCTCCGTCTGATGAGATATGAGACGTGGGTTGAGATGTGGTGAGATACGAGATGAGATGGTAAGTTCAGTCACAACAAAATATGAGGACAATGAGGAAATATAAGGACATGAAACATGAGAAAATGAATGAGATGACAAGAAAAATTTGATGAAGTAAGATAAAAAACAAGATATGAGACTGGATGAAACTGAAAAAAATGAAATTAGATAAAATTAGGTGCAAGATGGGATATATGTGAACGAGAGATGAGTTGAGAAAATGAGATGTGAGATGAGATAATAAATCGAGCTGGAACAACATACTGTGAGATATGAGATGAGATATAATGAAATGTGAGATAAGGTTAGATAAAAAGAAGATGTGACAGGATGATATTGAACAAGATGATAGATGAGATGAGATAAAATTAGATAAAATGGGATGAGATATGAGATGAGATGATAAATCGAATTAGAATAAAATACTGTGAGATATGAAGACATGAAAAATAAGAAAAATGAGATGTGAGATGGCATGAAACTCAATGAGAGACGAGATTATATTGAATATGAGGTATAAAATGAGACAAGAAAAAATATAATCTGAGATGGGATGAGGTTCAGTGAGATGAAATTAGATAAAATCACATGCAACATGGGATATATGTGAATGAGAGATGAGATAAGATGAGAAAATTAAATGTGAGATGAGATGAGACGATACATCGAGCTGAAACAACATACTGTGAGATATGAGGAGATGAGATATAATGAAATGTGACATGAGGTCAGATAAAAATATATAACATGACATAAAATGGGATGAGACTGAAGGGAGGTATGAAATGAGTCAAGAGAAAAGTTAATAGTGAGATGAAATGAGATAAAATAAATAAATAAAAATGAGAGTAGATGAGATATGAGATGGGATGAGATACAACATGAGACAGGATGGAAAATGAAAAAGATATAAGATGAGATGAGATAAAAAGAAATAAGATACAATGAGATACAAGGATTTAAAATGAGACGTGAGAAAATGAGATGTGGACATTAACATGAGATAAAATGAGGTAAGATGAGGTAACAAAATAAAAATATGTGATTCCAGTTTGAGGTAAAATGAGATATGTGTGAGATATGAAATAAGGCATGATCAAATCAGATGAGAAAATAATGAGATAATGAGACAAAATGAGACGCGAGATAAAATACAACATAAAATACGATAAACCGAACAGAGTTAAAACCAGATGGAATAAAATAAATAATGAAATAAAATATCTCAGTGTGTCATTACGTACAGAGGTCATCAGAGGACAGCAGCTCAGGAGTCTGAATCCTTCCCTCCTCGTACAGAGTTTTCTTCTCCAGCAATCGCTGCTTACAGGGATTCATGACGACTGGTGACAGACAGACGGAAACACAATTAAAACCTGCGAAACCTGATGTTTCTCACCTAAACCTCTGATCAGACTGGTGAGTTTTTGTTTTAGCCTGTTAAATACACATCCTGTTGGAGTCCATCTCTATTTTGACAGGTAATTTACACCCAGTAGTAGTCGCCCAGAACAGACAAATCAAAACACTGGCTCTAGAGAGGGCCTTTTGCGTTTTTTTTGCTAATTTTGCAGCCACAGGTGGAAGAGGAGAGAGAGGGGACACTTTGCCCTCAATTGTAGAAAATCAAAAAACAAGTTGATTGGTAAATGTTGAGTTAATCTTCATACACCAGCAGATTTTACCACTGCTTTAAAGAGCATAAAACTTTTCAGACTCAGTAAATGATAAAAGTTGTTTTCTAACGTGAAGATTTTTTGCAGCGTGCAGAGACCTGACAACAAAACCTTACAAACAAACTTAACACTTCCTGATGTTTTGTCATATTAAAAGCCTACATATAAAAAGAGAAAGCTGCGAAAGCTGTGAAAGCTGCAGGATCTTCATACAATTAGTATGAAAATCCTGGAGGAAGTGTTGAGTTTCATTCATGATATTTTAAAATCGTTCAGGGTAAAAAAGGCAAAGTAAAGACATGATGATGCTGTGGAAAATGGACTTAATACTGAATTTATGAGGTTAACATGGAGTTTGTATTTACTGAAAAAACAGGGGAAATTAGAGGTATAAAGGCCTCTCTAATAGCAGCCTGATCCTCTCTGACAACCAGGTGAATAAAGACCACCGGACACTATTTAAGAATTTACTGTGTGTGTTGTATCGATGTTGTTTTTTTTAACTGTTACAATGAAGATACAAAACTGTCACATACTTTGAGTTTCCTTTTGTTATTCTCAGATTTATTTACTGATTTAAATAATAATAATAATGATAAGTAGTTTATTTTGGACTGTAGTTTATTTACACAAAGTCTTCGTTTCGACTGTGTTAGCCAACATTAAACACTGGAGCACCTCAGATGTTTGGTTGAAGTGTTTTGTAGAAAGACGTTTATATTCAGTAAAGTGCAGAAGGAGAAGTTGTGGGTTCTTCATACGTCAATAACCGAGTTATCCAGATTAAACTGTTGACTACTTGACATTAGTCTGGATTTTTTGGTTCCTCGAAGCTGCTTAGAATTAATATTGAACTGTTGTCATAGCAACAAGTCCTTAAGCCCAAACCTGCTATAGTGCATCTTATTGACAGTTAGACGTTTTAGGGTGAACCACAAACATGATACGGATACAAATGTCTCGTTTTCTTAGATTTAAAATGAAAGAATGTTGATATAATTATGATTTTAGATGAGAACATGCAGGTTATTGACAAAATTATGATTTATTGGTGTAATTATCCAAATTTATTTTTTTCCCTGATAACAGAGAGTTACCTATACTCATACATGATAAAATATGAAACTAATTAAAAGTTTGTACGTTAAAAAGGAATTCAAATTTAGTTTGGGATACTCTGAGCAAAACGACATAAACTCATCTAAACAAGTCTGACTGTTAAAGCACCAGTGGAGCCAGGACATGTGGCATTTAATTTGACATTTTTAACACCAAAACTTGTTAAAAGATTAACTGCAGAACTCACTTTGCTGAAAGTTGTTCATGCAATCAAACCTACTTTCTTAGGTTTTTAAAAGGTTTCATTGTGTGTGACGAAAGTGTGAAAACAGTAGAAACATTGTGGAGCACAATGTAAGAGCAAAAAAAACACACAGAAAATCAGACTTCTGTCCAAGAATCTATTGCCCCAGTGCATGCTGGGAGGGTTCCCAACACACCTACTTAAGTTTATAGCAATCACATGACCAGCACTCAGCCAATCATATGAATGCTGATCATGGTTTCAACTCTCTACTCATTTTGCCTTCGTTATTCAGGATAACTTCATCCAGGATCAACATATCAATCCTCAAACTGCCTTCAAAGAGCCAAATGATCTGGATGAGTATTCACAGGATTATTTTAGTCTGATAACTGCATGTTAGCCTGAATTAGTAAAGCCACATTTGAAGATCAGGACCCTGGTCATCAGTAAACTATCACCTGAATAAATCACAGCCTGACCCTTTAAACGGTTGTAATATTACCTGAGGGCCCCGGGGACAACGACTGCAGAGACCCCGCAGGAGAGAGGTATTCTGGGGCGCAGCACTGCCCTGCTGTGGTCTGTCCTCTACTGTCTGGTTCTGGTGCAACGCCCTGCTGAGGGCCGCTGGTGGCCCCTGTGAGGGCCCCGGTTTCCGTCCTGTCACTGGTGCTGCTGGGCTGGGGAGGGAAGTTGTACTGGTCCTCAGTGGGCACAGAAGGCTGGCTGATCCGGGACTCTGAGGGCCCGGCTGCACTATGATACTGGTCTCTGGTGGATGGGGACAGAGACCTGCAGCTGGTCCCATTAGATCTGAACTGGGAGAACTGGGAGCGAAGGTTGTACTGGGAGAAACCTCGACTCTCGTCGGTTTCACACGGGCCGACGAATGAGGAGGAGGAGATGGGGAGAAGGGAGGAGGAGGAGTGGAGCGCGTTAGGAGGTGCGAGGCAGCAGGAGGAATTGGGGAGCTGGCAGGTGTCCTCCAGAGGTCCCAGTGTGGACAGCTGGTGAGACAGATCTCCCACAATGGAGTCCAGGGAGCGGGGGGGTCTGGGGAGGGACTGGGAGTATAGGTGTTGATGAGGGCGGGGCAGAGGGAGGGGGGAGGAGTTGGTCTTCCTCACCGTGTCGTGGATCTCCTGAAGTTTGTTGAACACCTGTGAAGAGAACATCAAGGTGAGGAACAGAGGAGGATCCAAACAGGAGCCCTGAGGAACACCGGGCCCCTTTAACTCCTGGTAACGTACCAGTAATGTAACTGAAATTCCACTTTACACCTGCAACGATTAGTTGACTGAAAATTACTGATCAACTATTTTGATAATCAATTAATCATTTTGAGCCTTTTTTTAAGAAAAAACATCCAAATTCTCTGATTTCAGCTTCTCAAATGTGAATATTTTCTGGATTATTTAGTCCTCTATGACAGTAAACTGAATGTTTTTGGGTTATGGGCTGTTGGTCTGGACAAAAGACAATTGAGGACGTCACCTTGGGCTTTGGGAAATAGTGATCGACATTTTCATCATTTCTGGACATTTAATAGACCAAACCATTGATCGAGAAAATAATCGACAGATTAATCAATAATGGAAGTTATCATTAGTTGCAGCACTATTCCACTTTTAATATTTAGTGTGCCTGGTATTTATATTATAAATCCAATTTTCATCTTCATGTTTGAAAATGCATAACCACTTCCAAAAAGACGATTAAGATTAAATTGATTATCGCTGTACATTTAGCCACAAAATATTTTCAAACTGTCACAATGTGCAACCTTAATTTAAAGATTAAATTGCAAACTTGACTTTTGAATTGTAATTATGTCCCCATTTGAACTTATTCCTAACAAAAATGATGTGGCCCTTTTAAAAGGTCATTTTTCATACCGATTGACCGAAAACAATCTGACAACAAGAATAAAATAGATTCGGTTTAGGATCGTATCTGATGTCGTGTTTGTCATCAGTGAGGGCTGACAGAGTTTATTTTAATCCTCATTTGTCTAAAAATTACCCATACGTAACGAATATATGTTCTGTGTATCACTGTGAGACTAAAGACGTACTTTACTGGTTATCCACACATGATAAACAACAGCAGCTTCATTATGGTTGTTTCAAAGAAAAAAAATGCAATAACACAGCATTTAAACTGTTTATGTTTGTGAAGAAATGTGTTCTGGTCCAACAGGCTAAAATTGAGGAATTGAAACAATGTTAGAATTCACACATTAAAATGTAATTTCTGGTGGGTTTATTAGACTTCATTCCAGCAGCACACAGAGTTGAAACAGCAGGGTGCACCATGGTTTTAATGCCTCTCCTGCTGTGGAAAAAGCTGATATTCACTGGGATTTATTTTGTTATCTACAGCAGATTTGTGAAAAACTGTTAGAGTCAAAACTTCAGCTTTCATCAGGGCACAAATATTTTGGCTGAGGGACTGGAAAGTTGGGTTTATTTATACAAAAGGAAAATAACATGTTAGTTCAAATAAATGATGTAGCAACAGGCCAATTATAGTGGACATAAAAATGCAAAGTTTGTCCTGAAAGTGACGCTACAGGAAAGTTCATGGGGTCATTAAAATCTAAAGGGTTTATCCTCTGGGGAGCAGAAATATTGGCAGATAATGTGTTTAAGATCTAGTAGTTTATGGAGATGTGTCTCTGGACAGACAGGACATCATGCTTCAAAACAAATTAACGGTGTGTCTGACCTCAGTCATGGGTGGTCTCTTCTTCCTCCTGTCCAGACACCTGCAGGCCAGAGCCACCATCTTCATACAGTCAGCAGGCTCTGCAGCGCCACCTGTTGACAGCACCATTAATACAACAGCTGCAGAGAACACATAAAGACACATAACACCAGTATACAAACACACAGCACTGACCTGACATCAGCCGGTGGTCCAGATGTTTCCTCCACTCTGCTTCAGTCGAACCATTCGGACTGTCCTGAATCTCGCCCACCAGATTCTTCTACAGAACCAGAACCAGAATGAACCGAACGTCACATGAATGTTTCACTTATTGTTCTGATTGTTATTGAAGCCTGTTAAACTTCTAAACTGTGTGTCAGCGTGCGAGTGTTCTCACCAGGTAAATATCTCCTGACTTCACGTCTCTCTCCAGAGCTCGACGACCGGTCAGGACCTCCAACAACACCTGAAACACACACGTTCAAATATCATATTACATAAAAATCTCCTACTGATGCTTAAGACAAACTCCTGACAATAGAAACCTCAGGATCTTGTTTTTTATCTTGTGCGTCAACTTAATATCTTGTGGGAACGAGTTATTATCTTGTGCGCACAACATAAAAAAATACCACCTTTTGGGACTTTAGGGGTTCTGTAAAAAACATAGCAAATGGACTATTCAAGTAGAGCAATGAACGCCGCCATGTTTCTAACATACTTGAGAAATCAACAAACTATTAAAAGCTATAAACGCGACTTACACCCGTGGTGTTCAAAGCCTATCATGCCTTTACTGTACAGATATTAACCTGTTCCCTCAAGATAATGATTTTTGTACGCATAAGATAATAACTTATGCCCACAAGATTTAAAAAAAATACCACCTTTTTGGACTTTAAGGGCTTTGTAAAATAATGACACGGCATGATGACATCATTAGGGATGGGTACTGTAGCTGACAGCAAATTATTACATCATATCTGTTACTGTAATGTTTACAGTTACCACAACGTGAGGCAACAGTAGTTGATGAAACTCAGTTCCAGGGGAGAGAGGGCGTGGGCACTGTCACGTACCACATTTTCTCCAAGGTGTTTAAGGCTGTGTTCACATTATAGGCCTTAATGCTCAATTCTGATATTTTAGTCAGATCTCATCTTTTTGCGTTGATGGTTCATATTTGTAAGTGACATGTATCTGTATCTGTAACTGAAATGTGAGCCACATGCATGCAAGATAAGGTTACGATAAGTTCCTGCCAGTTTGACTTGAACAGAAGCGTCTCCATAAATGTCCAATAAATGTGAAACTTCCTCGTCTCTCCATCGACCCCCGTCGCTGCTGTTGCTCTCCTCCATGTTTATTTTTACTGGGTTGTGAGGTGAAGACACTGATTGATGATGATGGGCGATATGTGTGAAGGAGCAAGATGTTAAAAAAATAAAGCCACATAATCTATGATGTGACCGTTGTGATGGAGGTCAAGCAGCCAGAAATCGGATATGAGTCTAAGACAGCATGTGCAAGAGGCTTACTTGGTTTACTTTCACTTCTGTGAAAAACATCAAACCTGAGTCACTTGGAGTCAAAACAATCTTCAGCGTGTAATATGAACGTAGCCTAAGTTAGCTATAAAGTTGTGAAAGGGGTTGATGACGGCGATATGATGTACTTGAGAAATATGATGAAATTCAGAAAACTTCTCTCTAATGTAACAAGCAGCAAGAAGCACTCTGCACAGTACATATTTCCTTTCATTGTTATTTTATATGTCAAGTGTGCAACAAGTGAATATGTGTCTTTGTACAACATTTACATCAATGTTTGCTGTTTACTAAATGTCAGTGTATATTTAGGCAGATAGTTATGCCAAGAATCTGTTAATGCAAGGACAGGAAAACGAGACAAGGAATGTATTACTACGTTAATTTCCTTTATGTTTATCTATTTATTTGATAGCTTTCACGATGGGACAATTCTGGGCGATCCTGATCTGGTGAACTTAGAATTAAACCATCAGACAAACCAAAGAACAGTTGTGCTCGTAGTTACTGGAGGGAGCGACAGGTACAGTCCAGGTCAGACATCTTGTAAACAATGTTCACCTCCAGGTTGTAATAACGACAGGAAAACTCTGATATATCCACCGTATTTAATAAAATGTAACTGCCTGAATACTTCACAAACTCAAATCAGCTTAAGTCTGTCATTCAATGTGATTAAACCTAAATTTAATCTTTATCTTTGCCCCACCTATAACCCTCCATTCCCCCCCTGGAGAGGCTTTTGGCTTTCTGTTTTGGCTTTTTGAAGACCATATCCTGTCATTTCCTCTTTGTCTTTGATAAACTAACAGACTTCCCCATCAGTCCCTGCAGTGTCTCACCACTCCGAAGCTGTAGACGTCCACGGCAGTCCCCAGCTCACCGTTCCTCACGTATTCATCTGGTAGGTACGCCAGCGTTCCTCTCACCGTCTCCGTTTTACCGACTGAGGTCGTCTTACCCGCCGTGCGCCCTGACGAGCCGTGAGACGCGAACCGAGCCAGACCGAAATCCGCCAGCTTCGCCACCAAGTGGGTGTCCAACAGGATGTTTGAACTGCAACACAAAGACACAGAAGACAGAGATACTGAGGTCCTGCTGCAAACTGTCTGCTTCCAGGAGACATTCAGAGAGCATGAAACAGAGCAGGAGATGTCATGTCATGGTCATGTCATGTCGTGTTGTGATGTAATGAGATGTTGACCTCTTCACGTCTCCGTGGATGACAGGTTTGTGACCGCCAGGAGGCAAGTGGAGGAACTCCAGAGCTTTTGATGCTCCTTTAACAATACTGACCCTCTGAAACCAGGAGAGGGTGCTACATTCCTACACACAAACACAGAAATACATATGTCACATCAGGTTAAAAAAATGTATAACATCTGGCAACATACAAAGCGTGTGTGTGTGTGTGCGTGTGTGTGTCTTACGTTGTGTAGTTGGTCCTCCAGTGATCGGTTCTCCATGTAGCTGTAGATCAGACACATTGATCCTTGTCCCTCACTGAAACCCAGCAGATCTACGATGTTCGGATGTCTGAACCTGAAGAGCACAAACACGCGGTAAGCTTTTACTGTGAAAAATCTATGCAGGAAATGTTGAGTTTCCCCAACAGTAACTTCACAGTAATAGAAAGAACAGCAAAGAAGAAGCTTCAGGAGTTTATTGGTGAATAAAAACATGTATTGTTGCTAAACAGAGTGGTATCAGAGTATCACATGACTCTTACACTGTATTTATCATGTGACACATTACAGTTCACGTGTTTTTACTTGGACTTTATCTACTGTTTTTGCATTTATTTACCGTTGTTTGAATACTTTAGTAAGGTTTTAGTTTGGTGATGCTACCTGGTAACTAGTGTTACTGGTCACCATAGACTGTATAAAAATAATGGACGTGGCCACTGATGTCACACACTGGTTTGTGGACTCCTGTTTTGAAGCCTCGAGTCTAGCATTTTGACCGTCGCCATCTTGGTTTTTTGGAGCCAGAAGTGATGAGAGGTGACCATATTTGGACGAGAGCCTGGAGCTGCGGAGGAGCTCCTCAGGGTCCAACTACAGCACCTCACGCACCACCGAGGCAGCGACTCGTCAATCACAAGGTAGCCACACCCTAACGCATAGCCTGCTTTATCATCTATTTTACTCTAAATGGGACCGTAATTACCAAAATGAACATCATGATGTGTTGAAGAAGAGAAGAAACTAGTGATTGAGACCATAAACTCATTAGGGAAGTGTTATATAATAAATCAAGTGAGATTAGAGAGAATGCAGGTTTAAGTCACTTCCTCTTTGGCTTCACTTTTCAGACCCGACGCTTCCTGCTTGCAAGTCACTAACTGGACAATAAGTTAAAACGTTTCACTAAAACTGTATCATCTCCTGATTGTTTCTCTGTTGTGAAGCAGTTTAAACCCTAACCCCCTAACTCTAACACCCTACCCCTACCCCTAACACCCTAACCCTACCCTACCCCTAACACCCTAACCCTACCCTACCCCTAACCCTAACACCCTAACCCTAACCCCCTACCCCTAACCCCTACACCTAACCCTAACACTCTAACCCTACCCCTAAACCTAACTCCCTAACCCTACCCTATCCCTAACACCCTAACCCTACCCTACCCCTAACACCCTAACCCCTACACCTAACCCTAACACTCTAACCCTACCCCTAAACCTAACCCCCTAACCCTACCCTACCCCTAACACCCTAACCCTACCCCCCACACCCTAATCCTACCCCTAACCCCCTAACCCTACCCCCAACACCCTAATCCTACCCCTAACACCCTAACCTACCCCTAACCCTAACACCCTAACCCTACCCTCAACACCCTAACCCTAGCCCTAACCCTAACCCCAACACCCTAACCCTACCCCCAACACCCTAATCCTACCCCTAACACCCTAACCTACCCCTAACCCTACCCCCAACACCCTAATCCTACCCCTAACACCCTAACCTACCCCTAACCCTAACACCCTAACCCTACCCTCAACACCCTAACCCTACCCCTAACCCTAACCCCAACACCCTAACCCTACCCCCAACACCCTAACCCTACCCTCAACACCCTAACCCTACCCCTACCCCTACCCCTAACCCCAACACCCTAACACCCTAACCCTTCAGTAAAACACACAGCTAATAAGCTACGTTAACTTCCTCCACTTTGTATTCTCCAGCTCTCCGTTCACTCACAGGTTTGTTATTGGTCAACAGGGTGAACTGCAAAGTTTGCAAAGTTGAACTCAACACAAATTCCATTGAAATGAACAGATTTTGGGCTAAAATTTGTGTTTTTATCAATTCTGCTATGAGTGAGCTCTAACTCGGCTGATGGTCTGCGATGATACTCACTTTGAGAGTTTCTCCACTTCAGTCTTGAAGCTCTCCTTCAGCAGAGTCCAGTCCAACGGACTATCCTACAACAACAACAATATAGATCAGTTGAAAAAACTACTTACTCAAATTGTTTCAAAGACTTTCAGAAGAAAAAGAGCAAAAGGTTTGTGTAACAGAAACTTTTTCTCTGCTATCAGCACTCTGTTTCTCCCAGATATAAACCCAGTAAAGCTGTGTGGAGCTCAGTGGGATTTTTAATGAAGTTAACATGAGTTCAGAGACGCTGTGGAGATAAAAACAGTCGGCAGCTCTCTGTGACTTCATAACATCACTGATTAATAAACTGTATTTATGGATCAGTCACATGTGGCCAATCTATGATCAGATTATCCGCTCTGATGACCATCTTGTGCATCATATCAGTTCATCTTTAACAGAAATACTTTTCTCTCTCATCCGTTTGGCTCCACCCAGTCACAATGAGTGATTTCTGATCTGTGCTGTGATTGGCTGACCTGTCTGAGTCTCTTGACGGCGCAGTCAGTGTTCCTCAGAGTCGCTCTGTACACGATGCCAAACCCCCCCTCCCCCACCTGCCGGGCGGGAGAGAACCCATCCGTCCCAGCGTACACCTCTTCATACAACCAGCACATCGCCCCGCTGTCCTCAAACACTGGGGGGGTCTGGAGGGATGACATCATCATCATCATCTTATTATTATTATTATTTTCATCATCATAAGTATCATTATTAGCAGAAGTAGTATTTAGTAGTAAATTTTATGTATTTGTGAAGTGACCCATTTGTGCTAATTATTGGTTATTTATTGATTATTGTATGTGTATTACCTGGGGGCGTCGGTGTACGTTAGAGTGCAGACTGGAGGGGGGCGGGGCAGGTCTGGGTAATGGTCTTCCTCCTCCTTCATCTAATGAACACAGAACACATCGTTTTCTTTCTCATCATGATTTCATTCACGTGGGTCACATTCACATATTACGTGTCATATTTTTAAAGAAAAATAAGTAAAGAAATATGTAAAAAAAAATTAAAAATGAATGACGTGAAAATAATAGTTAACAATAACAGTCTGTGGTTAGTTCAGGGGTCTGTAATAACCAGTGGTGGGTAGAGTACTGAAAACTTTTACTCAAGGAAAAGTACAATTACTCACATAAAAAAATTGCTCAAGTAAAAGTAAAAATTAAGCAAGATATCTGGCCTCTCTTCACTGGTTACCGGTGCAAGCTAGAGCTAATTTTAAGGTTCTTCTTGTAACTTATAAGGCCTTGCATGGACTTGCACCACCTTACCTATCAGAGCTAATTACACCAGCATGCCCTCTGCGCTCTCTCAATGCTGGTCTCCTGGTAATTCCTTCATTTAACAAAAAAAAAAATCAGTTGGCTTCAGAGCATTTGCCTACCGTGTCCCCTTATCTCTGGAACGGCCTTCCATTACATGTTACAAGAAGCACGTTCAGTTAAAATCTTTAAAGCAAGACTGAAGACTTACCTTTATTCTATACATTACAGCCTCCCCTAAAACTTAGCCGGGCCTATCACCTTTTAACATCTATTTAACATTGATGTTTTTAATGTGGTTGTTTCACTTTTAATTGTTATTATTGTAAAATTGATCGCTGTATGTTGTCCTTTTAACTGTAAAGTGTGTCGGGACCATGCTGCATGGTGATTCTGCACTTTATATAAAATTGAATTGAATTGAAGTAAAAGTATAAAAGTACTTGGTCAAAGTGATTTTATGCAAGTCCAAGTCAAGTCTCTTTTTGGAATAATAAGTGTTAAGTCCGCTGTGCAACGTAGTTATTTTTAGGGTACGTACTTTGCTGCATATGATTTGCCTTCTCCAATAAAACAGGCATCCAATACAATATGATTATTGCTAAAAGCATCTTTAAACATAATCTTAACAATTTAAACTTATTGCGGAAATAACACAGAAGCAGCCCGTTGTTGATGGAAGTAATATAAGTCTATATATAGAATGTGCGTCACATGTTTTATCCACCCATATTTACTCTCTCTACGCTTCCCTAAAACGATTGTTTCCTGAATAAATAACAACTGGTAGCCGACTGGGTGAAAGATCAGTTTCACCGGTGACATTTTGTTTACTTTTATCTTTAAATATGAATCAGTCAGCAGCAGACTCGTCACTAAAACTTAACTGCGATCAAAAGTCTGCGATAACACCTTCAGTTTCTGTGGTAATGACTGTTTCTTCTAAAACAGGATGAGAAAAAAAAACTTCAGTAGCAAGTCAGCTACTAAAAATCATTTGTAAAAGGAAGTTCATAAGAAGGCACACAAGACCAAGATTATTTATCTGAAATGAGGGCAGGGGTGTTTTGAAGTAACGGCTTTTTATCACATCTCAAGATATGTTATGGTTTTCACACATCAGCCACACCTGAGAAATGTGTTACAATTCACCTCATGTTGTTTGAGTTGCTCTGATGATGTAAAGGCTATGACCTGAAATGCTGATACATCTAATCTGAGTTTATAATCTTTGTATGATGATTCCTTTTGGGTTACGTGTCTTGAACTCTTACCAAACTATATGGGGGAGGAAAAGCAATAAGTTGGTCACAAAAAAAAAAAAAAGGCTGAGAAGCGAGGGAATGCATTATGTTCTCACAAGGATAGAGGTACAGATGAGTGTGTGCAGGGAGCAAAAATCACTTTTTTGTCCATTGGCCAAATGGCAAGAGACTGATCAATTTTTACCAGCCACTCAATAGATCACCATTGTTTTTTTGGCAGGTGAGTGAAGCAAATCTAACACCAACTAGCATATTTTTACAAGCATTTGGCTGGTAGCTGGTGCTAATTTTGTGCCTTGAGTGTGTATGTGTGTGTGTGTGTGTGTGTGTGTTTACCTGTCGGGCTGAGTTTACAGGTGGTCTGAGTGGGCGTGGCCACACATGGTTTGGGAGGATGATCGAACTGAGAGGGAGAGACCGACGGGGGAGGACGGTTGAACTGAGAGGGTGAGACAGACGGTGGAGGACGAGCGGGAGGAAGAGGGGGAGACATCATACTGGACGCCCCTGCAGACAGACAGAGAGACAGATTCAGTTAGCATCAATCAATCAGCTGACCGAGTTGTTTAAATTACAGACTGTATATAAAGATGGACGCAGCGAGGTGTGATGGGAGCCAGGACGCCATGGAAACACGCGCCGCTACCTCAGAGCCAAGCTAACGCTAGCTAACTGGGAACAGGCTATCATACTTAGGCTATCATAATGTGGGTGTCATAATCAAGTCACATTAAACTTAGTGAAATATTGTGATAATAGTTGAACTCAGAGTGAGTCCCGGCGCAAACTGTCAATCACAGCTGTCAATCAACACCCACACAGCAGACATCAAAGCTACTATAAGTCTTCAAATCTTATGAACGGAGCAATAATTTCCAAAATGACCACCAGCACACTTTATCAGAGGGCCTGAATTTACAGATTGAGACAAAAACATATGACTAACTTAGTATTTCTAGAGAAAAGTTGATGTTTTTTTGAATGGGAGTCAGTTGGAGCAGCCAGCGGCCTTTAATTTCTGACTCACAATGTTTTTGGCTGCTGCTTGGTTTAAATGTCCACAGGAGACATTTCTGAAGTGTGTGTTGTTAAGCAGAAACATTTCTCGTAAAGTTGTTTTGTTGACTTTCTTCATGTGTAACGACAGACTGGAAACACGTTTGCGGATTATTGACACGTGTACGTGAATCAGGATGTTCAGAGTCGGCACTTCAGGCTATAAAAACATAATTACTTGTGTTTTTTTCTTTTCTTTCATACACTTAATTCACTCTACCGCGACGATACAGAACAATCCAGACCTCCTATAACAGCCAACATGAGTGTCATGTTTCACCTGCGGTTTTAGTCACTTTTATAGTTTATTAAAGTGATTTTCTTTGTGCATCAGGAACACGTTTGAGCTGCTGCTGCTGCTGCTGCTGATCTGTTATCATATGTTGTAGTTTCATACAGACACGTTTAGTCATTATCCTACATCTTTCGGAGGTCAGAGCAGCTCGGTTCAACACTTCTCACCTTTCTGTGAATCCGCAGACATGAGAGCAGCAGCGTCACAACACACACACAACAGCTGGGTTGTTTAATAACTGTCTCTATCTCACTAATTACAGCAAGAAAAATATCATTCATTAAAAGACAGAACTAGTTTTACTGTTTGTATTACAAGTCACTTACAAATGAAATGAATAAATAAATATTAATTAACTGTCTGTAAATAAAGTTATTTAATGACATGACGTGAGAAACGCGCTGATCACAGAGAGAAATGACATCAGGACGCTGTGAGACAACAGCTGATTGAACTGTTCTTTGATTGTTTCCTTTTAAAGCGGCTATAATTGACATTTTTAATAATAAAAATGTCTGATCTGTCAGTGTGTAACGTGTTGGTCGTGGCTCGTAGTGATGAACCTACAGAGGATTATCAGTGACTCTGCAGCTCCTCTCGGCTTTAACGGAGCTTTATAGCGAGTTTCAGCTCATTGTTTATCTGTTTTGATTTCACTCTCAGCGCTCTCATAGCGTCGTTTTGGGGCCAAACACCAAACAGACACAGTTAGCTGTAGACTAACTGGTGAACATAGTGGAGCGTTTAGCAGCTAAAGAGCCAGATATTTCCCTCAGGAGTTGGTAGAGAACAAAAACAGAAGCTAAAAGAGAGTCAATATTGGACAGAAACACGACTTTAAATTAATGACAATGTTGCTCCGTAACTGCTGGATGTAGAAATAATGAATTTTTTAATATTTCGTAAAACGTCCTCTAGTCAGAAGTCAGAGGTCAGAGAAGTGAACTCACCGCCCAGGATGACGTCTCGGGGGTGCAACAGCCGGAGACGCTCCAACAGGTCGAGCAGCTCCCCGACACGACCGTTCATGTTCGCCCATTTGCTCATCACCCAGTCGGTCCGCCTCATCCTCCTCTCAGCGTATCGCACGTCCGTCTGATCTTTAAGGACTTCTGAGGCTACGACAGACAGACAGACAGACAGACAGACAAACAGTATTTTAAATCAAACTCTGTTTACAAATGATTTCAGAACACCGAATAAAGTTTATTCAATCAATATTATATAAAGACTAGTGGAGTTAGTTAAGTAGGGATGATGGCAGTGCCAACACCCACACTTCTGGAAGTCTTGAGTGTACGTTCACGCACTGCCAGGTGGAAGATAAATGTGTGTCTGAAATATACCAACACAGAGAGACACTTACTCCACATGACGCACATTTCTAAACACCACTTCAAAGCAATGTTCAGAGGAAACGACTAGAAGACGGATGTTTGATCTTCAATGTGTAGAATGATGTATAGCGGAGTCCAAAAGTCTGACACCACTAGTCAGGATGCTTCTATTTTGCATTTGTTTCCAATGTAATTTTTTTTCAATACAAATAATAATATCAGCTTAACGATTTCAGTAAAAAGTTGAATGAATTTCAGGATATTTTATTATTTGGTATGTCCCCCCCTTTTTGTTTTAATGACAGCACGCGCTTGAGCTGACGTGGACTCACGGACCCATGTCGGGTCGGACAACTTCTCTGGGAACCATTGGAAAGAAGAAACTAAAAGCTACAGTAGATTATATGAATTGGCAGAATATCTCACTGCTGTCAGAGATAGAAAGCAGAGACAGATCCTCACCAAGTACAGCTTCAGTGACCGCAAATTAGCAAATCGAAAAAAAAAAGGACGACACAAAAAAATCATGGCAACCGAAAGAGAGAACAAGAGTATGTGGTCAGGTGAGGGGATGAGACAGAGATGCACTTCCTCCCACGATGTTTAACATTCAACCGGATAAGGAACATTTACTTTACCACATTCAGCTCTGTAATGAACTCTCAAAAAATTAAAAGTATTCACTCACACTCACACGTTTACTTACATGTGTTTACTTACTTACTTGCATTACAGCAGCATATTAAACTATAATCAAGAAAAAAAATGACAATAACATGACAACATATGACAAAAAAAACAAACAAATGACAACAAATTAAAAGGCAGAATTACACGTCAGCTTAGCAAGACACTAAGTATTGAATAGACCTACATTAATTTCCTGGAGACTTACCATAACCACTACTTCCCTGACTGTAACCCTAACCACTGACCCAAAAAATCTGCTTTTTCCAAACTGGGTACTCAGCGTTCGTCCCTAATTAGCTGGTCTTTTGTCTGAAACCCCCCACCCCCACCCTACCACCCCCACCACACCACCCCACACACACACACAATCTTAATGTTGTGTTAATGTTATTCTGTTTCATTGATTCTTGGTGCTTTGACCGTATTGTTGTTGTGACATTCACGCCAATAAAGCACCATTTTAATTTGAAAGCGCTTGGCGTTCTCAGATGTCAAGGTGCCCCCATAAATGTTCAATGGGGTTGGGGTCATGTGACGAAGTTTTGAGGTGTGTTTGGGGTCGTTATCCTGCGCCAGTATGAATCCTTCTCCACTAAGATGCAAACCAGAGGCTCCAGCGTGTCTCTGAAGAATGCAAAGCTACTTCTCTTTGGTCAGGGTGCAGTCAATTCGGTGCAGGTGTCCAACTCCAGAGCAGGCAAAACACCTGCAGACTGGAACATTCCCACCACCGTGTTTCACTGTGGGTTTGATACACTGTGATATTGTTTTACATCCAAACTTATGATGTTTGGATGTAAAACGCTATAAATCTCAAAATCAGTAAATAGAACTATTTCCAGTCATCCATTGTGAAATGCTGGTCTTTCTTTGCCCGCCACAAGCGTTTGGCCTCATTCTCCTAATGAGAAGTAGTTTAGAAACTGCTACTTGTCCTCTCAGGAAACTACACGACTGCGTAGTCTTGCATAGAGTTCACGGGTCCACTTATTTCTGAGGAACTTGGGACCTGAGTTGGACCGGGTCCAAATTCTACTCATTCTGAAGGGATCAAATCTCCTTTTACTGTCGCGAGTCTGTATGTCAATGTGTCCAATACCCGAATGGATCTGAACGGACCCGAGTGCACATGGTATCACTATCAGCTCTGATCTTGTGGCACGTGACATCACACTCACCGCAAATGAGCCAAAATAATTCTCCTTTCATTCCACCGTTCTTGCTTCTCTGACAAGACACCTCAAAGCAGCTAATTCTCAAAATGTTAATAGTTCTGTGTTTTAGCTACAGATGTATTTGAGAAATAAACATTTAAAATGTTACACATTCCCTGTTTTTTATTACAGAGATATTTGCAAAATAAATGTTTAAAAAGTACTTTTTAATACAGCGGAGGGGCTCATTGAACATATCAGGTGCCCTTTATATTTTTTTCACCCGTGCCACTCAGATAGCCTGAGTCTGCCACTGATTGTTATCTATGACATCATTAAATCAGTGGTTCTCAAACGTTTTCACATGGACCCATAAACTGACACAAATTAGACCACAGGCCCCCATCTGATAAGATTTTGTCCCAGTGTCACCCCCCCCCCCCCCCCCCCCCATCATTTATTGAGATTTTTACTTTTATGTTTATTACAGAAAGTGTATGACACCCAGGACCAAAACAGTAACACATTCTGTCACTGTGTCACTTATGGATGAAGTATAGTGAAAATAAATGATTCCCCTTTTTCCTAAGGATCCCCTGGAACCCCCCCAAGGACCCTTGTTGGTCCCCGGACCCCACTTTGGGTTTATAAACAGCTTATTACTGTTGTGGCTGCTGCCAGTGATAAAAATATTATACGTTAAGTTAACATTATCAGTCAGACGACCCAAACCACGACTTTTATTTTAATACTTTAAGCACGTTTTACTGCGAATACTTAAATGATGTTAATATTTCTTTCATAGACACACAGACTCTCCCTCCAGCTTCATGTTAGCCGTTAGCAGTTAGCAGACAGTCTGAGTTCTGGTTCTGACTCACCGAAACCGGTCCAGTCCAGGTCTGACAGTCCGTCCATGACCTTGCAGAACTCCCAGAGGACGGAGGGCGGCAGGTTGTACAGAAACTGTCCTCTGAGGTCTCCTCCGGACATCTTTTCATGAAAAAAATCAACTCTGAGTGAAGTTCAACTCCTCTGCTTCTTCCGCCCACTGCGTTTACAAGCTCACTACAATAAGAACCGCTTCCGGTTCTGTGTCTTCAAAAATAAAAGCTTGTTATGATTTCATCCAAAGCACAAAAATGAAATACTTAAAGATCCCCTGCAGACATGTTTAAAGATATGTATAAAATACTCTACTTTGAATAATAATATGTGTCTGATGTGTTTTTTCAACACCAAAAAGTTCAATTATTTTGTTAAAATCCGTCAAATTAGATCTACTCCTTCTCTAAAACTAAAAAATCAAATCAAATAAATTTTTCCCAAAGATGTTTGAGCTGGATAGGTCTCCGCTGCTCAGCCTCGTAGCAAATTTTTTTCCCAATGGCCACTTGGGGTATTGCAGCAAAAAATCCCCCTGCAGCCCAAAAAGCATTTTCCCCCATAGGCTACCATTGTAAAAGAGACGTCTGTAAAACTGCTGACAGGACCCCTTGAACTTCAAACAAGGTCAATTATGACTCTTTCTATTATGAACTTTTGATCCATGGAGGTTTTATATTTGTAAAACTTTCATCGAGCCAATAAAAGTGATTTAAAAATCTGTGACGTCACCACAATGTAAAGTCTATGGGCCGAGCGGGAAACACTACTGCGCATATTCAGTGGGCCGCACAACGCGGAAGCAAACCTGGAAGCTAGACACTTTATTTTGGCATATGTGCCAGCTGAGCAATTCCTACAGGACTGAATGGGCGCCATTTTTAGTCCGATATCCAGCTCTTATAATAGCAGCTCCCAGAAAGAGATATATTGGCTTCACTTTTGCATAGTAGCAGGAAGTGGGGACGTGTCGTCCATATTTATTTTCAGTCAATGTGATGTGACAAATCCTGCTCGTAGGCCCGCCCCTAAAAATCGGATTTTCTAATGAGCTCAGAGAAACTTTCCATTTTCAGCGGATGGATGTGAAAACAGCCTTCTGGTGTTAAACTCTGCACATACATCATTCAGCACAGCGAAGCTCAAACATCCAACTGAAGGAACAAGAAGAAAAACACATTTTTGAGTGGAAGGAGACTTTAACGATTTCTCCAAGAGCTAAATAAATGTATTTTAAATCATTAAGCACGACAGTTTCTGATGGAAGTTGCATCTACCTACATCTTATTAATTTGTTAAATCCCAAAATAAATAATATCCCAGCGTTTATCCTACTCCAAATATAGATAATCTCACAAAGAAAATATCTGACATGTTAACACCATTATCAATTTATCATTTAGAGTCATTTTTTAGAGAAAAAATTACAAATTATCTGATTTCAGCTTCTGTGAATATTTTCTGGTTTCTATGACAGAAAACTGAATATCTTTAGGTTGTGGACAAAACAAGACATTTGATGACGTCATCTTGGGGTTTGGGAGATAGTGATCAACTTTTTTTGACATTTTATTGACTAAATGACTCATTGATTAATCGAGAAAATCATCAACAGATTAATTGATAATGTAAATAATAGAAATATGATACTCATTAATGTGAGTGGAAGAACTGGAAACCTTTTAAGAATTATTTTTCTTCTTTACATATCTATAGATATACATATTAATATTATTATTGATAATTAGTATTATATGTAAGTATATATGCACATAAAGCACATTTAGGCCATTATACTGTAAATATCTATCTGATTCTGCTGTGTTGTTATTAGAGCTGCAACGATTACTTGATTAATTGATGAGTCGATTGTCAAAAAATTAATCGTCAGCCATATTTGATAACTGATTCATTATTTCAGTAATTTCAAGCAAAAATGCCAAATTTTCCTCTACTTCTAGCTTCTCAAACGTGGAGATTTGTTGGTTTTTTTCTTTATTAAAAATGACAGTTAATTGAATATTTTAACATTTTGGACTCTTGGTCAGATAAAACAAGCACATTATAGACGTCACTGTGGCTTCAGAGATTGTAAATGCCATTTTTACTATTTTTTTTAACATTTCATAGTCTTAATGATTAATTGACATTGACTAATTGAGAAATGAATCCGCAGATTAGTCAATAATGAAGATAATCATCAGCTGCAGCTCTAATTGTTATACTGTTATTTACAAATTACTGCGCTTCAGGAAAAAATGGGGGTGTGTGTGAACAGAAATTACAAATATATCGTTATCAGAGTTTCATAAATCAGTATCAGACTGTAGAAACGTTTCTGTCGGTTTCAGGACTCGTGAAATGTTTTTGCTCCGCTCGACTAGAACCGACTGTAGCAGGATGTGAAACTGCATCAGCTGTCTCTTTGGCTGATCTGACAACACCTGCAGCTGCTGCGGTCAGATCTGAGTGAAGTATTGATGCCTTCAAATGTATTTAAAGCTGCTTTATTCTTATTCTTTAACCGCTACATCCCTGTTTCTTATTAGCAGATTTTAAGTTTTAATCTTTGTTTTTGCTTTGTGACACTTTTTTTTTATTGTCCAGTGTAAACAGAGCATTCATGCCAAAGACACTGGAGCTCCCTGTTTAAATAAAGGTTGAATGAATGAATGAATCAATGAATAATTAGAAAGCTGAATGTTTGTTTTTGTTGTTTTTGCATGTGTGTTTGAATGATTGTAAAGATGCTGCTGAGTAACGTATGTAAGTATATCTGGAGATGAAAACTCTGTGATGCAGCAACAAGAAGAAAATCCCTAAGAGGACAATAAAGTTGATCTTATCTGACATTCAGTCTTTCATCCTTTTCCTCTACTGACTCTGAATCCAGAGATAAATAGTTCCTAACAGAACGTGCTGCGTGCTGTATGTTTATGTATTGATTGATTGTGATTCGGCTCCTTGGTTGAAGTAAATGTTTGACTGTTATTTTTTTAGAGGAAGTAGCGAATGAGGACTTTCTCTCACTTTTGACTGAAGCTGTTATTTCCTCGTTCCAACAGTGGCATGGCAAGTTTGAAGTTCTTACTGTAGTCTGACATCACGCATCAGCACACACACAAACATATGAGGGTGTGTGTGTGTGTGCAATAGGGACATTCCCATTACACACACACACTTTCCTTCCTTTTTACCAAATCTTGATGTGACTTTGTGGTTTTTTTGAGGAATGCCCGAATGCACCATTAGTTCAGTATGTGTGTGTGTGACTCACAACTGATGTCACCAAAACTGATAAATTCCCTTTATAAGGTGTTTTTTTGTTTGTTTTTTTTTTGTTTTTTTTACAATTGGTTACCCACATGTGTCAGTACTGAGTCCACATGTTGAACCTTTGAACTTTAGCAACACACAGCTGCACATTTTACACACAAAAGCGAATGTGTCAATCAGACACACTGAGATAAAAACACTAACGACAGGCGGCACACGAAGATCATTTTATGGCCGTCTGTGAAGTTACGTCACTGTTTTATTGTGTATGTGTCGTTTTTTTTAATGGCTTTGGTTGAATATGGATGTATTTCAGTGTGGTTATGATTTGGCAGATTCTCATCACACTAACTGATTTTAAACTTTTAACATCAAGTCTGTTTAGAGTCTGTGATTGTGCCCGATGCTGAATCTACTTCTGTTTGTTTTGTCTCTCTCTGCTGGCCTCTCTCACAAAACAGATCAAGGTTATATATTAATTATTAAGTTACGTTTTACATTCCAGTTCCACTAGCCTATGTTTTGGATTTTATTTGTTTATTTTATAGTTTTTATCTTATTTTATTGTATTTTGAGGTTTTTTTTTAAAAAAAATTTGATTTCATTTTGTTTTCCCTTTGCAAAACCCTTTGTGTGAAGGTGCTAAGTATATAAATAAAGTTTATTATTAGTATTATTATATTCTAGTCAGTGAGGTATATTACTCTCATGCAATGTTGTAATGTTACGCTGTACCCCTCTTTTGAGAAAAATGTTTTATTTGTTATTATGCTTTATTTTGTGTTATATGTTTGATGATGTATCGTTTTTAGTGTAAATGTTGGTAGCAGCAGGTGAAGGTATCAACAAACACCACTGTACTACTTAAATATCTTTTCTATCATAATTTATTTTCTGTTAATTATATTTTGGACATTTTATTTATTTATTGTTTTATCAAAGCATATTTAACCATATTAATTTTGCTGATTTTAATGTTTTCATTCTGTATCGGTGAGCCAATATTTACTGGTTTGTTTGTTTTTTGAACTATTTGTGCTCATTAAAATTTTTGTGTAAAAAACAGATTTCTTAGTTGTTATTTTTACAGATTTCAGAGCCGATCCCGAACGTCTCAGTATGACCCTCTCTGAGTTCACATCTCGCGGTATTACACCGCCCCTGCGCTGCGCTGCAGTCATCTTCGTGTAGATCTCGCGGTATTTGATCGGTTGGAAATGGAGTCGGAGGGGGCGGGGTGCAGCAGGAGGGAGCAGAGATGTTTGGAGGCTTTTTTTTTAATATAAAATTATTTATTTAAATAAAAATGGCCGCCGTGGAGAGCGGAGAGGAGAGACTGTAAGTGAGGTTTTTACATTTTATCCTCCGTTAAAGCGCCGCCGCTGCCGCCGCCTCCGACCGCCGCCAAGCTTTTTCTGTCGTGTGTTTTATTGAAGTAAAAGTGCGTTGATTTTTACCCCGGCCTGTCTCGGCGGAGCGGGGTTAGCGGGAATACGTCACCAACTTACTGCTAAGTCTGTAGTTTAGCTGCTGCTGTAGCCGGAGCGCAGGGACGGACGTTAGCTGTAGCTTAGCCCGCTCTCCGTGCGCCGCTGAGCCGCTGTGACTTCCACACAACTCCCCGGGAAGTCAGGCCGGCGGGTCGGCGGTGCGGTGTCCGTCAGAAACACTCGAGCTCCGGTCACCGGCGCTGTTTCCACCCGCCTCCGTCAGACAGGCGGGAAGCTAACAGGCTGCTAGCTCGTTAGCCAAACACTGAGCGTGTTTTCATGTGATGAAGAACAGAGAAGTCAGGCTGAGTGTTTATATCTGCTGTTAAATAACCCGGGTTACTCCCCTCCCCATTCACATGCACACATCCCGTTATATGCCCCCCCCTCCACGCCCCCCTGTCAGATAGCTTTAACAGGCGGTTACCCTCATTAGCAGGAAGCTGCCCAGGTGCTGCTGAGCAAGGCAGCTGTGTGTGTATGTGTGTGTGTGTGTGTGTCAGTCAGCGCTTCAGGCTGGAGTCGAACCTGCGTGTCTGTGTGTACATTGTGTGCATGTGTGTGTGTGTGTGTGTGGCCCAGTTTCCTCAGCTGCTCACTTCCTGTTCCTGCTGCTTCACCTCCACCTGCAGCTTCATCATCATCATCACACACACGCACACACACACACATACGCACACACGGTGGTTCCCAATCTTGGGGTCGAGACCCCAGCGAGGAGTCGCAGGATGAATGTGAGGGGTCGAGAGATAAACAGATACATAGTTAGATAAAGTACTTTATTAATTTCAAAGGGAAATGACTGTTACAGCAGCCGTGTAAGATCACAAAGACAAGGACAGAAACTAGAAGAAAACATACGATTCTTTAATTGATCAATAGAAAATTAATCTGCTACTATTTTGATAATAATCTTTTTTTTTTTTTTTTTTGAGTAATCTTAAAAGAGAGAAATGCTAAAATCCAGCTTCCCCAATGTGTGAATTTGCTGATTTTCTCAGTTTCATTTCACAGTAAACAGTTTTGGATGTTAACTTGAACTCTGGTAAACTGAGCTACACATTTCTCACTATTTTCTGATGTGTTAAAGATTTAAAAAAAAAAAGGATCAATTAAATGAGAAAATAATCATTAGTTGCTGCTTTACTCTGCTGCATAAAATTCTATTTAACTTTTCAGACTTTCCTCTAATGTTTTTTTAAAGAGAGTATTTTATTCATCTCAAAGGGAAACGACAGCGTTACAGCAGCTGTGTAAGATAAATCACAAAATACACAAAGAGGACAAACTAGAACAAAACATATTGATTAGTCCATTAATTGATCGTCAGAAAATGAAATTGAAACTATTTTGATAGTTAATCTTTTTTTTTTTTTAAGAGTAACCTCCAGCTTCTCTAATGTGTGAATTTGCTGATTATCTCAGTTTCATTTCACAGTAAACTGAATAGCTTTTAGTTTCGACTGTTACGTTGAACTCTGGTAAACTGAGATGCATATTTTTCACTATTTGTTTATGTTTTAAAGATTAAAAAAAAAAGAGAGAGAAGTTACTTGAGAACTAATCGTCAGTTGCTGCTTTACTCTGCTGTTCAAAATGATATTTATCTCTACAGACTTTCCTCTAATGTTTTTTTAAATAGAATATTTTATTAATCTCAAAGGGAAACTACAGTTTTACAGCAGCCACGTAAAAATAAATCACAAAATACAAGAACAGGACAGAAACCAGAACAAAACATAATGATTTGTCCATTAATTGATTGACAGAAAATTAATCTGCAACTATTTTGTAAGTTTTTAAAGAGAGAAAAGCTAAAAATTCTCTGGTTCCAGCTTCTCCAATGTGTGAATTTGCTGATTTTTCTCAAGTTTTATTTCACAGTAAACTTTTAGTTTTGGACGTTAACTTGGCAAACAGATGCATATTTTGCTCTATTTTCTGATGATATAAAGATTTAAAAAATTGACTAATTAATTGAATAGAGAAGAAGAGGGTAGAATATAGTAGAATAGCTGTTAATAGATAACAGGATATACTGTCAGTAGAACTACAAGAGCAGAAAAAAACACTTTTTAATATACATGATTCATATACACACCTCAGATACACGTTGTACATACTTTCTCTTCATGCACACGTTTATGTAAACATACATATTAACTCTAGTTACATGCATACATATCAAGTAAAAAACAAATAATTTAAAAAAAACTAGCATTGATAGTAAACTTTGCACGTAAAACTTATAATTGAGAATTATAAGTTGTCAGTTTCTTCTCGACTCAACGACACAAAAATTATATTTATCTTTTCATACTTTCCTCTAATGTTGTTGTTTTTTTTTAATGTTGAATTTACCGGATCATTTGACCTCTTCAGGCTTCAGAAAAATAAAATGAAAAAGCTTATTGTGGTCGAACTGTTCATAAAGCGCATGCAGTCGTTAACAAGGACGTCTGACTAATGATTGTTTTCATTATCAGTTAATCTGCAGATTATTTTTCCTGATGACGACTCCATAAATTCTTTGGTCTGTTTAATGTAAGAAAACAGTGAAATGTGACATCTCAACTCAAATATAATCAGTTTATTTTGATATAAAACAGAGAAAAGCCGCAAGTCTGAGACGTTCAAGAAACTGACACCGGAGAATATTTATTATTGAAACAAATCATTATTGATTATCAGAATTCTTTTAGATTCATTTTCTACATTTATTGTCTCAGTTCTACTTTGTCGGGGATCAAAAGACAATAAAGTTTATGAACTTACAGACGTGAGTCCGGGACTGACAGACCGATGAGGATCATTAATCGACCAGCCGTTAAAAAAAATTATTCGAAATGATTAATCGATTATCAGAATAGTCGGGGATTAATTTAACAGTGATTGATCGATTAATCGTTGCAGCTCTACATATTTCATGATGATAATGTTACATGTCAGATCTATCCGTCGAGAGATTAACTTTATTATCTAAATGTTGGAGTGAGATAAACGCTGGGATATTATTTATTTTGGGATTTAACAACTTAATGAGATGCAGCAGATGCAACATCCAGCTAATCAATGAATCGACTAATCATTGCAGCTTTTAAGTAAACTATAGATAAAAAAAAACATAAAACCATATCTCGTAATAAAAACTGTTAAAAGCGTCCAGACGACATAAAAGTAAAATAAAGTCTTTACTTAACTTCCGTACAAAGTTCAACATCAGTCAAAAAGAAGAAGATGATGGTCGGTGTTGTTAGGAATGGCTGCTGATATTTACAGAATCTGCAAACACTCTTCAGTTTATCTGGATCAGAGTGAAAAATCACATAAATACCGACACAAGACAAATATATAACTCCTTATGTATGAAAATTAAAAAAAAACAAAACAGTAAATAACATTAATATTGGCAAAAACTACCTTAATTTTGGTTCCAGTCGTACAAATTGAGAAAGCAGCGACCAGCGTCAGGATATCGTCGGTGAGATACAGTCAGAATTATCGCTGCTGTTCGATCCCGTCGACGTGATTCGTCTTCTGTTAAATAAATGTCACGCGTAGACAGAAAACTAAGACTTCAAAATCAATTAAATTAAAACAAACAATGCCACAAAATTTGCCAGTTAAAGTGAGATTCATAAAATTCACCTTTTAATACAAAAGAATAAATCTGTTTTTGAGTTTCAGTGTGAACTTTTAGCCACATTCACAACACGTCAGTCAGTTCAGGATCGTCGGATGGATTGTTGTGAAATTAGTTTCACACGTTCACGTTCCCCTCAGGATGAATCGTAATAACTTCAACTTTTCATCTGGTCACAATTTACTTCAGTTTATGACCAAATACCTGCAAGAATAATGAGGCTGTGCTTTTTGTTTACTGCTAATTAGCTAATGTTAGCATGCTAAAAGTGAGCCTGGTAAACATTATACCTGCTAAACATCAACACGTTAGCATTTTCATTGTTAGCTTGTTTGCTGATGTTAGCCGTAGTCCGTCGAGACGTTTGTCACAGCAAGACGACGACATTTTCTCATAAATACGGAAAGTAAAAATGTACACTTTGACTTTTGAATCATTTTAAATCTTGTAATGTGACAGTCGTGTTTAATCGCAGGCGGAGACATCCGACATCCAGCTTTTGAGCGTGTTCATGTTGTGAAGTTTTGGCAGGTGTTTTTCCCCATAGTCCCGGCAGCTCCTGAATGCACCACAGTGTCTGGGCGTTAATCCAGTCGACGAGCGTCTGCCGTGATGTCACACAGATAAAAAAAACACTGAATATTCTGATCAAACCGCAGGAGGATAACAGAGGAGCCTTCTTTAACATGATCAAAAATCTGTTTATTTTAATAGAAGAATGAAAATGTTTGACAGGACACAAAAAACCCCACACAGAGCGTTGACCTCTGGCAACAGAATATGGAGCAAAATAATCAAAGGTACCTTACTAGATTTAGGAACTTTCAACCACATCTCACTGTCTTTGTTCAGGTGTCCTCACATGACCTCAGTGAATCATTTTTATTTTTCACTTTTAAAAAAAAAAAATCCGTCTGTACATTTTAATCTCCTCACATGATCTAAATGCTTCCAACTGTCAGGATATAATACAGTTTTATTTCATTTATTTTCTGTCTAAATTAAAGATTTAAAAAGAATAAAATAAATTTAAATTATATTATATAACGTGAACTCCTCCTCAAGATGTTAAAATCCCAGAATTCCCAGAATAAACTTTAGTGACCTTAACACCAGTTAAATCCCTGGATTTAAATCATGAAAAATAAAAACATACTGTATATGTTAAATATTTATTTTTTCAGAAGTTTGTTTCATTTTTTTTCTTTCACATCTTCATGTCTCTATAAATTATTAACATAAAAAATCACTTGTCAGTCATAACGAGTGTTGAAAGGTCAAGAGGTCAGATACTGCTTCATTTTAACTTTCTTACTTATTGTACTTTCTATTCCACTACATTTATTTGACAGCTTTAGTTACTTTTCAGATGAAGATTTGACACAATGGATAATATAACAAGCTTTTAAAATACAACACATTGTTAAAGATGAAACCAGTGGTTTCCAACCTTTTTGGTCTTTTGACGTCTTACAAAAAGCAGTGTGTAGTCGGGGTCACATTTCACATGTCTATGAGTTGTTAACAGCTCCACCAAATAGTGATTTTTCCCTCTAAACTTCTCACATGCTTTTATTTACATAAATGTTCAAATGATCCAAATATTTCAGCAAAAATCAAAGATTAGAGAAAACTTACTTAACGTCCCTCCATGCAGAAACATGTTTTTCTTCTTGTTCCTTCAGTCAGATGTTTGTTCTTCTTCTCTGTGCAGAATGATGTATGTGCAAGTGGAAAGTTTCTCCGAGCTCACTGAAAATCAGATTTTTAAGGGGCGGAGGCCTACGAGCAGGATTTGTGACACCACAACTAGTTTGGAAGCCGATCGTGGTCCGATATTCAACTTACACGAGCGTGATGTGGAAAGTTGAAGCCTCCAGAGCACAAACACTGAGACTTTACAGTGAAGGAGGAGACATCTGGTGTCCAGCAGGAAAACTTGACATAGATTCTGGGATTTTTTAATGAGGGAGAAGGACTAGATGCTATTTTAAGAATTTTATCAAGATCATTTAACTTTTTTTTTTGGTGGACAAACCATATCGGACACAAATTATTAATGAAAGCAGGCCTGGGCGATTAATCAAATTTTATTTTCAATTACAATTTTGGCTTCCAAAGATTATGAAAACAAGAGGATTGAGATAAAACGATTATCCGTTTTGCAACGATACTCTCGTTTTGTCTTGTGTGCCGTTTCAAAAGAAAATAACGTTTAATTCTCTCTTTTTACTGGCTTTGTTTTCGCTACCGCAGCTCCCTCTTTTCATTCATTCTCTAGCTCGCTTGACCACCGCTGCTCTCTCTCTCTCTCTCTGTCTCGCCTTTTTTACGACAAAGCCTAACTTTACTTTTAACGTTATCAAATGTTTTCAGTAGGTTGTTGAAGTGCGCTACAACATAGTTGATCTCATTTATTTTTATCTTAATTTATTTTATTTATTATTTTTATATTTTGTTTATTTATCTAATTTTATAGCTACATTTAATTTATTTGTTTTGCAGTTAAATTATATTTAAAGTTGGTCAATGAGTGTTGAAACGTGTTAAATAATCGTGATTATGATTTTTGCCCTCATTTAAAGTAGATTATTTAGTCTGTTGTATGTTGTCGGCTGTATTTTTTTTCAGTAGGTTGTTGAAGTGTGCTACATCATAGTTGAGCTCAACTATTATTATTTATTATTTTTATATCATTTATTTAAATGTACATATATTTATATATTATTTATTTTGTTTATCTAATTTTTTACATTTAATTTATTTGTTTTTCAGTTAAATTATATTTAAAGTTGGAGGAAATCCACTGTTTAAAAGACGTGATTATGATTTTTGCCGTTATCGAGCAGCTCTAATTTAAAGTAGATTGTTTTATATACAGTGAAACGTCTGGAGGGGATCTAAATAACCATTGGAAGACTTTTTGTTGTTTTTTTTCATATTTGGCATCACACTGCGAAGATTTAATATGATATCTCTTAAAAAAGTAATAATAATAATGATGCATTTTAATGTCCTCTGTTCTTCTCTATTGTTTCTACATGATTGAAGTAACATCTTAATGTAGTTGTTGTGTGCATTTATACGTTTTACATTCTGTTTTGTCAGTACGCTAATACGTCTCACATATCCGGTGTAACCTCAGGAGGTCAGAGGTCAGGATGTCACTTTCAGTCTGATTGATGGAAAAATGACACATTACCCAGCGTCAGCTCACCCACATTACAGAAACTTTTCCCCCCCACAGACTCCTACTCGTATTTAGCCACTCAGATAATATCTTATCTGATACTTCTGCCTCCGCGTCAACACGATGAAAATGAATGATATTTCATTTCAAAGAAAAACTCAACATGAACATTTATTTCCATAAAGGACTTTCCTGTTTCCTGTGGACTGTTTTTACCAGATATACTTTTCACTTTAATCGTCCCACAACAACAGAAACATTGTATGTACGACCCCAACAGCCAGGCATAGTATGAACATATAATAAAGAAATTAACTACTACATCAATATTAGTTCTAAAATTAGTTTAAAAAATATTTGGCAAATTAATTGATAATGAAAATAACTGTTAGTTGCAACCCCTTAATAAGACAGATGGACAGGATATGTTCTGCCAAGCAATAGACATAAAAAACATAGTAATAAAACACATCAATAGAATATAAAATACAGTCAGGAAAGAGAACTGTGCCATATTTCAGTTTGTGGATGGCATCAAAAAGCACAAAGAAGAAGAAGAAGTAACAGAGAGGATGTGTCGGTGTTTTTGCAGACATCAGCTGTTGTGAGTGTGTCTGTCTTGTCGTTGTAAACATCACTTCCTGTTTATAAGAACCTGGATGAGCCCTCTTGTTGGTTTTTTAAGAGTTGAAACCTTCAGACTGTCTGTCGCTGCAGCGTCACATGACAACTGAAGTGTGAAGTTAAAGCAGAATGAGGAGGAACAGCTGGAGCGCACATCCGTGTTCAGACTCATCTTTTCTTCCAGGCGGCCGCTGACATCGGGTTATTTTCTATGAAAATCAATTTTCATAGATTCAAAATGCTGCAGATTATTAATCCATCACGGTCAGTGATAAATCAGCTCTATTGTTTTGTGTAAGTTAAGATACGATCATGGGGGTCATGTGGCTCAGAGCTGATGTAGAGCAGAGACTGAGTGAGAACTCTTCCTGCTGGTGCGTTCAGGGACATCGGTAGCAGCTGTAAACTCAACACTTCCTGCAATAGCTTCACAGTAAAAGCCTCGCTCTACTTCAAGCAAACTAGTTTGTACACTGTATGGTTTGTCTACATCTGCAGTCAGTGTTTCTGTCTGTTGTAAATGTTCACATCTTCCTCCTGCAAATTCATAGAGTGAACTTTCAGATGGCCTCTCCTGTAGAGCTGAATATTGTTTAAAAAAATTATGATACCAGTGCCCTTAAAGTTATACTGATACCAATGAAGTACTTCATTCTTCATCCAAATTATTTTTACACAAATACATTTCGAAAGTGTTCAAATTATTGAAATATTCATTAAATAACTGTATAAAACTGTATAATGAAGTATTATCACCGCAGACTGTATGGGTTGTAGCTGCTGTGGTAGTGGGCCAATCACAGATTGCATAAAATTGAAGAATGCTTGCGGTGATTGGCTGCGAGTAAAACCATACAATAGTCATTTTTTTCTAGGTTTGGGTTCAAAAAGGATCGAATGCAGGTATCGTTTCACTGGAGAAGTTTCGATACCACTTGGTGCTGGGTTATTTTGGTCGATACCTTAAAGGTACCGACACCCAGCCCTACTCTCCTGGATGTTTATTGTATTGTATTGAGAACCCTGCCTACCTTCACACTGTGACACACCTGACCAATCGCTACGTAAGGTGGATGTTATTGACGGATTTGGAAATTTTACAGAAGTTGATGCCATTTGTCTCCACAGGGAGGAGGGTCAAGAGGGAGAGGAGGAACCAGTTGACCCCCAGCCTCCCACCAGAGAGAGAGCCAGGTCCCACAGTAAGACCAAGAAGGCTCGCAGGGAACGTCGCCATGCCGACCAGGGAGCGGAGACCACAGCCTCGGCGACAGCCGCCCTGCAGCCGCAGACGGGGGTGGAGTCACAGAGCCAGGTAAGGAAAGGTGGAGCCAACAGCTTAACTTCAGATTATTTAATGTGTTGAGGATGAGAAGCTGGTTTCATGTCATTCCCTCTCTGCAGGGGTCGGAGCCAGTGGCGGGCCCCTCGGAGCCGGGGTCAGAGTCAGCGGCCGGCAGTGAGTCTGCGGGTTCACCCAGGCAGCGGCGCTCCATCATCCGGGACCGCGGGCCACTGTACGATGACCCGTCGCTGCCTGAAGGCTGGACCCGCAAACTCAAACAGAGGAAATCCGGACGCTCAGCGGGAAAGTTCGATGTCTACCTGATCAAGTAAGCCACACCCACACCTGATGCTCTGATGCTTTTCTGTGAGACAAGAGTAAAAACACTGCGTCAGCGTTGATGTTTCGTTGTCATTCTCTTATTATTATTAAGCTCCGAGGGAAAGGCGTTTCGTTCCAAGGTGGAGCTTATCGCCTATTTCCAGAAAGTCGGTGACACAACCACTGACCCCAACGATTTTGATTTCACTGTAACCGGACGTGGAAGCCCCTCCCGCCGTGAGAAGCGGCCCCCCAAGAAACCAAAAGTGGTTAAACCATCGGGGCGAGGCCGCGGCAGGCCCAAAGGTACACAGCCACTTACACAAAAAAATGTAACTGTCATTACATTGTCATTAGTCATTAATTTAAAGGTATACTATGCAGAATTTTCCTAAAAAGCAATGTTTAGGCTCATAATAATAATAATAATTTCAAAATCTGGCAATGTGGCACCTTCCCGCAGGGTTGTGTGGGTGTGGGTGTGGTTATTTATGCTTTAGAACGTAACCGCCATGAAACAATCAGAAAATAACGTTTTATTTATCTGATTCACCGCTTTGTTCTTAGCGCTGCTCGCTCTCTTCATTTCACTCTCTAGCTCGCTCGCCCGCCGCTGCTCTCTCTCTCTCTCGCTCTGGTGTCGAACCAAGGAGGAGGGGCCGACTTTGAATGCTGTGTGGTTACAAACGCCGACTGATAAATCCTGCATATTATACCTTTAAACTCAAGTATTAGCAGAGTTTTCTTGTTTTCTTTAGTTTTTTTTTGTATACGTGTTTATGTTTCTTTGTGTTTAGGCAGCGGAAAGATGCGCCAGGCAACAGAGGGTGTGGCCATG
Source organism: Thunnus maccoyii (assembly GCF_910596095.1). NCBI lineage: Eukaryota > Metazoa > Chordata > Actinopteri > Scombriformes > Scombridae > Thunnus > Thunnus maccoyii. The sequence goes on from NC_056536.1 coordinate 31,903,109, forward strand.
AAGCGTGTGGTCGAGAAGACTCCGGGCAAACTGTTGGTCAAGATGCCCTTCAGCAAGGCAGAGTCCACCACCGGTACCACTTCCACTGCCTCAAAGGTATGATCAATCTGTCGTTCAGATGATTGCCGCTATGTGAGCTCACCACCTACAAGGGCAGGTGTAGGGTGTAGGGCCCCCCCCCCCCGTGCTTTTATAGCTGGGCAGCAGGAAAAAGAAGAAGAGAACGAGAGGACCTGAAAAATCCGAACTTGTATTGAACGTGAAGTGGAAACATCTGGCTGAGGAGCTTGACAGCAAAATGTTCAACTTCCACCCAAACTTGAGACAAACTGCTCATCTTGGCTGGGGATATGAGTCAAGATGTCGGACGCCAGACGCCGACCGGATTCGGCTGGAGATAACTGAAGGCTACGTAAATCGTGGTCTTGGACAGTGGTTATTGACTGGCAGACAGGATGGTGGTTCCCATTTGAACTAATTATTGTGATATTTCACTTCTCAGCATGGGGGAAAGTTTATGCCAGAGAGCTGAAAAGGAGACTTTGATAGATGTTTAACCTCAGATTCAGGAGATCAGAGTGAATTCTGTCCTGGTTGTGCCTTTTTATTTTTGCAAGGATACTGGAGAGGTCACGGAGGTTTAGCCATCCGGTCTACATATGCTTTGTGGACTTGGAGCCTAGAATAAAACTATGTCCTTTCTTGTTGAAAGGAGCTAGTTGGGATGATTTGGGCATGTGATATCCCTGTGGGAGCATTATAGACACTTCCAAAAGGGATAATGGGTTAATAAATCTTGGAGCCTGAAATTTTGGTTACTGCTTGCCACCAAAATGTCACCCAGAAAAACCCCACTTTGTGTGATAAAAGCAGTTATTTACAAAATGAAACCACATTACAAGGAGTAACTGACACTGTAACTTACAGACAGTCTTTTGAAGCTTTGGTTTAGTGGAGGAACTGGAGGTTAAAACACTTCAGCACTTAGCTCTGGTGGTTACCTCTGAAGTCAGAACTGAGATTGTCAGGCAAATGCTTGCTGCCAAACACTAGTGCAGTGTTTATTACTGTTGATGAAGTTTTAAAAAATGCAATCCTGATGCTAATGCTACTTGTTGTTGATGTGGTAATTCCCCTGCAGGTGGTGTCTCCTGCCCAGGTGTCCACCAAGTCCCGTCCCGGCAGGAAGAGGAAATCAGAACAAGAACTTCCGGCCCCACCGCAGACCACCCCCAAAAAACGGGGCAGGAAACCAGCCTCCGCCACAGCAGCTTCGACTGTTGCAATAGCATCCTCCTCTTCAGCATCAACCTCTGGTACCTCATCAGTAGGGAGCTATGCTGCAGCTGCCATCTTGGCCGCTGAGGCCAAACGGAGAGCGGCCAAGGAGTCTTCCACCAAACCTGTCGTCCAGGAAACAGCCCTGCCAATCAAAAAACGCAAAACTAGAGAGACAATAGAGGAGAGGGAGAGCGTTCAGACTCCAGCAGCTACAACAACTGAGACTGTAAGGAGGTCTTCTGCAGGTGGGGAGGGGGGAGGTACGGGGGAAGGAGCACCAACCTCAGAGCCTCACTCTGCCCCCTCTGAGCAGAGCCAGTCACAATCACAGAAGCAGCCTACTGGCTCAGAGGAAAGTCAATCACATGGACACAAGATGCATAAAGGGAGGAAGCACAAGGAGAAAACGGGAATAGCGGCGGGAGACGGAGGAAGCAGAGGAGAGGAAGTAGGCGAAGACGGAGGTGATAAGGAAGGAGAGGGAGGAGGAGCAGCGGGAGAAGGAGGAAGGAGTAGCAGCAGCAGCAGTAGCATTAGTCCATCAAAAAGCCACAAAAGGAAGGACCGGCCACCTCACAAACACCACCATCATCACCACCATCACCATCATCATCATCGGCATCAACAGTCTTCTGCCTCCACATTGGATCAGCCTCCTCCTCCTCCTCCTCCTCCAGCCTCCGGACACCCCGCATCCTCCAGCCAGTCCAGACCTGAAGTCGAGCCGCCGCAGACTACGCCCCTGCTCCCCGCCCAACAGTCCCAGCACACCCAGCAAGCTCCTCCCAAACCCCAGTCCAAGTCCGCGCCTCAGTCCCTGTCTGAGCCTCGGCATCCTCCCCCTCAACCACGCCACCCGCCCCAACCCCGTCCCCAGCAACATCCCCAGACACAGTCTCCCAGTCAGCCTCAAGCCCAGCCTCGATACCCAGCGCCCCAACCCTCTCCTACCAAGCATACCCTGCCGCAACTACGGCCCCAACAACCCCAACAACCCCAACCCCAAACCCACAGTCAGCCCCAGGCCTTCCCCCAAAAATCCCAATCACAGCCTGTCCACCCCCCTACCCAGCATCAAACCCAGCTTCAGGCTCAGCATGCTCCACCTCAGTCACACCGTTCTCAGTCCCCATCCATCTTGCACGTCCATCCGCCCCAGACAAGGCATCAACATCCACAAACCCAGTCCGCCACAGCACTCCAACCTCAGACCCAGCCCAGGCACCCGTCTCAACCCCCAACTCAGCTCAAACAACAATCTCAACCCCAACCCCGGCAGTCACTGCAGCCTCAACTCCAACCCGCAGCCAGGACCCCAACCCAACCTCAGACTCCACCCCAGTCCAGAACCCCCGCCCAAACTCAGCCTCAACTCCAGTCCAGAACCCCAGTCCAAACTCAGCCTCAACCCCAGTCCAGGACCCAAGCCCAAACTCAGCCTCAACCCCAGTCCAGGACCCCAGCCCAACCTCAGCCTCACCTGCAATCCAGGCATCAAGCACAGCCTCAACCGCAGACAAGGCACCCTTCGCAACACCAACTTCAGACTCAATACAGACCACAGCCCAGACAGTCTCTCTCCCAAGCTAGGCCACCCCAGTCCCAGTCCCAAGCACAACCACACTTTCAGCGGATTCAAACACAGCCGCGACCCCAGCCCCACTCACAGCTCGCCAGGTCCCACCTGCAGCATCTCTCGCCACACCGACCATCTCTCAGCCTAAGTAGACCCAATCTGGTCCCTTCTCAGCAGAACCAGAGCGAACAGCCCCAAGATCTGAGCACCACGCGGCCTGGCCGAGGAAGCCTCCTACCAAGCCGGGAAGCCAGCGCGGAGGGCATCAGGGCGGAGGGAAGAGGGGGGCTGGCGGTGGCATCAGAAAGCAGAGAGATTTTAGGAGGAGAAAGAGGGTCAAACAGCACCTCAAGGCCTCCCAGCTCCATGCCTCCTGGTCCTACAGGAGGAGCTGGGGCCGGAGTTGGTCTCGTGCCGGGGGCGGAGGGCCGGGCCAGGCTCCGGGCAGAGCCAGAGGCAGCAGGTGAGGGCAGGGAGCTCAGAGACATCGTCCCCCAGTCCGCTGTTCCCTGCCCCAGCCGAGAGGAAACGGTAGAGTCACGGACTGCCGTCAGCGAGAGAGTCAGCTGATCGGTCGGGCTGATGAACAGGCTGACTGATCGGTGGACTGACTGAGTCAGCACCAGGTGGAAGAGGAGTGTGACTGGGCTGTCCATGGAGGATTCATGTTTTTACACTGTTTTCAGATAGAAGGATAGCGTCACACAGCTGGTAGGACGTTCTCAGATTCTACTCCGTTTGATTCTGTCTGGAGACTCTGTAAAGTTGTGGATTTGAGAGCCAACCCGGCACTGAGGGACAGCAGAAGAGAAGAACGGATAGTGTCTTTTTATAGGAAAAACAAAACGAAAAGGAAAAATCGATAAAAAAAAAAAAAAGTGTGTGTGTATATATAATCAAAAGGCAGCTGTTGTGTCCCGCTAGTCTCCATGGGGAGGGGGGGGGAGTAGTTTGGAACTAAAAACCAACGCTTAACAACACATTACTCTGAACGAAACGTTGCTTCCGGAATATAACCAGTTTTTTTTTTTTATTTCGTATTTTGATAGTTTATTGTTTTGTCTCCGTTATACAGCTTTAAACTCTGATATTATTGACTGACAGTCCCTTATTCATTGCTGTGCTGCTGACTGACAGTCCCTTATTTAAAGTCCTGCTCTTGACTGACGGTCTCTTACTAAAAAACTCCTCCTATTGACTGACACTCCCTTACTGAAAGCCTCAAGAGGTGATGTGGGGGCGGCGGTTTGCACCTTAAACTGGTTTCTTAGAAATCTCACATTTTATTTTCCTCCTTATGTTCCATTAAACCCACAATAAGAAAAGGAGGGTCATAATGTTTTTTTCCATCCACTTCCAGACTGCCCCCTACAGGTAGCGAATCTGATTTATGAGTATTTTTTTATCAAGTTCACTCCACACAGACCTCATCCTGAAGTGAGTCTTTGAATACTATTTTAAATATTCGAACAACTTCAAGTGTTCTTGATTCCTCTTCACAGACACTAAAACAGCCTAAAAAAAAAAAAAGAAAACGGACGAGTCAGATAAGTTTGATAAGAAAACCTCCAGAAGTCCTCATTCGTTTTTCAAGTATTTCAAAAGCAGCGAGTTCTTCCAGGTTAGAGATTCTTCCATTCTGGTCTGCATTGAATCTGTTTGTTTTGGTAGTCTTTTTGTTTCCAAAGGAAGCGCATTTTAATATCAAACCAAACCCACTTTTACAGTAGCTTTATTTTAGTTTCAGTCTTAATGAAAGAGTGGGAAATGGACTCATTTTTTTATTGTGTCTTCGTGTTGAATGTCTGGAACAGTTTGCACTCCTCCAGTTTGTACAATCAACCGCCTGCATGTCGCTCGGAGACCCTTGCAGGCCTTCAACCGGAGCCGCACGTACGCAGAGGTCGACCCCGTGTGGGTTTTTACTGTCGGGCCATCGGTCGGTGGCGTAAAGGAAGATGTGTTCCACAGAAGGAAAAACCCTGACGGAGGTCCGGTTTCAGCTTCATGTGGGGGTTAGATGTGCTGGGGACGGCAACACAAAACTATTCAGTGAGCAGAAAACTAAATTTGAGTCTGTAAGTAAAGATTTGAGAGCGCCCAGGAGAGATTTTTTTTTTTACCTGCTCACTTCCAGTTTCAAATACACTTTCAGCGGTCAGTCAACATGAAAACGCAGAGCAGGTGTCATGAGGACTTCTTTGTGCTCTCAAATTACTGTCAAGTTACTGTAGCAGCAGGAACTAAAGTCCCAGGTTGTTGTTAGGGAGCACAACGAGTGTCAAAGTATGATCACACGACACTCTGATCAATATTGATCTATTACCCATATCAGAAACGTGACCTCACGTGACCTTTTTCAGGGCTGAGCGCAGAGATATTTCGACATTAGCTCTCTCATTCATTTAAACGGAGGCAGTCTGGTGATGCAATACTCAAACTAGACTTCCTGGATCATGTTTCACGTCTCACCTGTAAACCTTTAACAACACACGCCCTTCTGCATCATCGTTTTAACGCAGGACTGTTTCGGTCTGAATGCTCCGTTAGCAGCAGGCTACCGGCTGTGTTGTAGTATGGAGGTCAGATACTGTTAGCAATATCGTTCAACATTGTGTTTTTGTAAATCCATGTGCACAGATTATTATTAATTAGTTATCCATGCAGTATTAGCATTATTAGTTATTAGTTTCTACCCCCTTATGACACCTGATGGACTCTGTGAAAACTGCTTCACCGGTGAAAACTGTTAAAATAAAAGGTACTAAGAGGAGGTACAAAGTGTTCACATGCAGTCCAACTGTTTGGTTTTTATGCCTTTAATCAAGTACTACTGCAGTACTTCTGGGTACTTACATTCAGGATAGCCTCTGCGGGGCGGAGCACACGTCAGGGAGAGATTTCTGTAGCAGAGTCGACGTGAATTCACAAATACGTCAAACTGAGCAACAACGCTAAAGCAGGAGACGCCACACGGACGACAAATACGGTCCGGCAGTGTAATTATCTGCTGTTCAAGTCAAGTTAGTTTTATTTGTATAGCCCAAAATCACAAATTACACAATTGCCTCAGGTGGTTTTACAGTCTGTACAGCAATACAACATCCTCTGTTCTTACACCCTTTGATTTAAGGTTGCTGCTAAAATCATCAACTCATCACAAAAAAGCAGCAGATCTCACAAGAGAAACAGGCAACCAGGTAGAAACAAGCCCCAAACAGGCAACTCGGCTTTCCAAAAAGTTTTTTTTTTTCTCTTCGCCCACTTAGTCCCTGGCATTGTTAGCGAAGTAGCTAAAGAAACTCCATCAATCGTGTGATTTTGATTGTAAATGTCTCACTCACTGTCACCTGTGTGCTTGGAAGGGAAGAGGAGTGGACGGATCCTGCATCAGGACAAACTATCAAGCGTTTAAATAACAATAATAATATCGAAAACATCTGCTAAGTTTTTTTTTTTTAAGATTATGTTTTAAGGTGTTTTCACTTTATTAGACGGAGACAGCAAGGACTCTTGCTAACGTTACGTGGTTCACGTGCTAACACGTGAACCACCAGCTAAGGATTTTAACGTCGACGGCTAGTACATGCGTGGTTCTGACAGCAGGCAGCGATATTTTTGACAACTTAGATGGAGCTCAGTCAGTTTATTTAACATTAGACGTACAGGAAGTAAAGCCCAAATAAACAACTACACTTCAGGAACAAGCCCCCCCCCCCCCCCCCCAAAAAAAAAAAAAACGCAACCAGCGACAACCAATATTTGTAAGCGGCTTTACAGAAAAACAAGCCATAAGTCGCTTATAATAAGCAGACTCGGCAACTGTGCGAGAAAGACGTCATTCTTCTTCTTTGACTGCTCCCAGTTCAAAACCTGCTCAGCTCAAAGGCTCCACCTGGTGGTGAAACTGTGCAATCACATCCACAAACATCAGGACTGCATTATGTACTAAACTGTGACCCTTACAGCTCAGAAAAATGAAAGAATGTGAAAATAAGATGCAACATTTCAAATTAAGTAAATTAAATTACAACCAAAAAAAAAAAAAAAAAATCACATTATCATCTCTGAGCTCTCAGATCTGAACCTACAGATGCTGCTGGAAAGTTTCTGCTCACTCAGCGGTTTTGACATCAGTAAACTTCTGTCTTTGCACCTTTATGTTTGTTGGGAGGGGTGGGGGGGTAATGGGATGGGGGGGGTGATTTGGGGGGGGGGGGCTCCAGCACTTTAGCAACGTTGGAAAATTGAGCTGTTCACCCCTTAATAAGAAAAATAAGTGAATGTCTTCATTCTTGGATAAAAATCTGTGCCTCAAATAGACTTTTTGTCTGCTTTGGTCACTCTGTTGCATCATGGTGACGTCACGCAGGTGTAGTTTGTCCACCTGAGGCTGAAGCGGTCTCACCTCTGCGTACGTGCCGCTCCGCCTGCCGCCCAGTCTGCTCAGTGCAGTTTAGCCTGTTAGCATGCTGTCACTCTGCAGCAGCAGACTCCTGGTCTGAATTCAAACGTCCCTCTGTGAACTGACTCACAACACAGGACTCGACCCGGCACAAACTACAGTAACCAGCCACCATATTGCATGTTCCAGAGTTTAGTGCCTATAATATTGTGCGTCTTGCCAGAAGCCACCATGTCAGCCAAGCCATGTTGTGTTTCTAGACTTAGTAGTGATGTGTGTGGTGACTTCATAGTTGCTAATATTGAGGATGAATATTCTGCTTTTACTCTGGTTGGAATTCAGTGGAAACTCCAATACACTGTCGCTGTAGACAAACTAGTTTTTACCTGTTTTCTTATTTTTCTTTCTAACTAAAAGCGTTTGTTGTCCCCTGATCTGTGGTGGTCTTGACTGTTTGACTCACAGCTTCACACACTGCCTCAACACTGCCTCAACACTCATCTTCACATTTTTATCATCAGTCTGACAGCTGAGATTTAGTTTAAAGTGAACCGCAGGGGTTTTGTTTCACAGATACTTGGAAAAAGATGTTTCAGGGTAAAAACTGATCTGCTGAACTGTTCTGAGGTGATGACTGAAAAGACTCCAACTTACAGGAATGGTTCAACAATTTGAGAAATACACTTCTTCTTTTTCTTGCTGAGAGTTAGATAAACAGATGAATAAAACTCTCATTGATAAACATGAAGCTTCCAGTTAGCTTAGCTTAGCATAAAGACAGGATCCTCCTACCACCACCTCTAGTGCTGCTGTTACTTTTTACCAACATGTATGTACAGACAGCTCACACACACCTTCTTGTGTACTTTGTGTTCAGTTTGAGTTAAAAAAAAGTATTCATGAGAGGACAAATTAGGGCTGAACCATCCTTATTAACACCAGAATATCTTCCTTGTTTACTTCTGCTTTTGCACAACATAAACAGAAACCATGGCGACACTCAAGGAGGCGACTTTAATATTGATGTTGAGATCACGTCGACGTCGCGGTGATGTCGCTCTGACTGCACATCCGTCCCTGTGATCATATACCTGCTCCACATGTGGACAAAACCTTACAACTGTCCTTCCTTGTTGAGGTGATCTGAGTCTGCTGCCTGATACTGCCCCCACTGGTCATGTGCTGAATTACATCTTATGATAACGATACAATACAAAATCATATCTTGTGGACTCATATTGTTAATTCAATTTGATTTATTGACACCATGATCACATTGTCTGGAGTACAAACAAAAAAAACATACAAAAGAAGAGCAGAACAATGGCAGCCAGCAGGTAAATGAAACCTTAAATAAAAGTTCTTCAAAAAGGCTCCTAATTTAACATTCTGACTGTAATAAGTAAATTAAATTAAACATGAGCACAACCAACACATGATGAGAGTTAAAAACAAGTATATCAGCAACCTAATTAACATGTTACAGTACCTTGTGTGTTTAATCTGTAGTGTAAAAACAACTGAAGTGTAAAAACATGTTGAGGTTTTCAGAGGGTTGATGATGTGTCAGGCGCCCGGCAACCAGCAGAGACTCAGGAAGTCACTGCTCTTCGCCAGGAAAATATAGTCCAACTCATAAGACCCTTCATCAGTCTGAGTTAGTCATATCAAGTGGATATCTGACACATTTACAGTCTTTTTAGCATCAAATTCCCTCTTTGTGTTTCCTCGGACAGTGTTTCCCTGTTGAGCTGCAGGTGGAAGTATAGTAACAAAAAGAGGGACTTTGGCACTAAAAAGACTGTAACGTTGAAATATATCTACTTGATTTGACTCATCTGGACGCTGAAGCTTCATATTAGCTTCAGATAAACTTTTAAATACATTTTTTTGTCCGCCATCACTTCCATTGTAAGGTCATTATGAAGGGATCTTCTAACGGTCAGTATGAACAGCAGGAATGATTACAGCAAGAAAAACAGGTTTCAATGTTTATTTGGGCTCCTGACTGTTGTTTTAAGACACACTTGAGAAATTGTGAACTTTTCTTCTTCATTAAAGTCCAAACTAAAGGCTCACAGCTGAAGAAACACACACGATGAGGTCAGTCAACGTCTGCAGTCTCTGTTTCTACCTGCTGTTCTCCTCATGCTGCTGCTGCTTCATGGTGTTTCACTCAGGTTCCAGGTGAAAAAATAACAGAAGTACAAACTACTCTCACACCTGCACACACCTGACTGATCACTGCATGAAGTCAGCGTGGTTACAACTCAGTTCTGGTCCAACAGGCAGTTTGTCTGTTGGACTCAAAAGAGTTTAAACCATCACAGCTTTTCCTCCAGCAGGTGGAACTCCTACCTGTCAGGTGTGTTTATCGGAGGAGTCACATGACTTTTGTCTCCTCACAACAGAGAGAAAAGTTCATTCTGGCTCTCTTAATCCCTCGTTTCCCTCAGTCACGTCTTTTCACATTTGAGGATGGAAACATATTAATGTGAAGAGACAAACGTCTCAACAAACCTGCAGAGAAAGGTGTTCTGGGTAAATGTAGGTCACATACACACACACACACACACGCACACCTTCCAAATCTCAACAATAAACTTGCGTCTGTCAAACATGTTGATTGGTTGCTGGAAGTTTTGGGTTTAAACTTTAAATTAAACAAGTGAATAAATGTATGTTTTTATATAAATGTCACAAAAGGAAAAGCAAAGCTGACGGTGAAATATTTAACACTCTGTTGATTGTATTTTATTAATCAAATATTAATTCAGCCACAAACCAAAAACATAATTATATATTAATTAGATTTTTTTTTCTCTCTTTTTTTGCACACATAAAACATCATAAAATCCAGACAACAGAAATAAAATGTGACAGTAAAACTTCAGAAAAACAGAAAAATACTGAACAAATGAATAAAATATGATTTAATACAAAATATAAATCAAATGAAAATAAATAACAAACATGAAGGAAAATGATAAAAATAGACAATTAAATGCGATGACGATTTCTTTTTAAAAAATTCATAATACAGCGAGCTCTTTCATATCTGTGCGGCAGGAAATAATCATATATATTATAAGAATGAATTTGAGAAATAAATTTGAAGAAGTTGTTAAAAGATGATGGTAGAGAACCGCTCCGTCTGTCACTTCCTGCAGTCTGAAGCCTGGCAGAGCCGAGCTGAGAACATCATGTACAGGTAACACACCTGGACAGGTAACACACACACACACACACACACACAGTAATACACAGTCAATCTGTAGGTGGTGGGAGTGTGAAAGAATAAAAAGAGGTGAGACTGAGCTGATGGAGAGGAAATAAAAGAGGAAACGTGAAGGGAAGACGGCTGCGAGTGTGTTAGTGAACATTAGAAATCAGACTCGACACGAGAGAAGAGAAAAAACCTTTAACCTTCACTTACAGACCTTCTTGGGTTTCTTCAAACCCAGCAGTTTGACTGACAGTGTGTGTGTGTGCATCAGACTCAGAGAGCTCAGCAGGTGTAGCCGAGTAGCTGCAGTCCACCAGACAGATGGCTGAAGGCCTGATTGAGGTGCAGAGTTGCTGCCTTACAGGCACAGCAGGAGATCCTGAACAACGGAGAGGAGCTTAGAGTCACCGTGAGACCCTGAGAGACTGTACTCAGGGTAAAAAAAACACATCACCTTAAAAATACTATTCAGGGTCAAAAAACACTTGTACTAAGAGACTTTACTTGAGGTAAATAAGAACCCACATCCTGAGAGACTGTACTCAGGGTAAAAAAAAATAAACACAAAGCCTTAGAGATTCTACTCAGGGTAAAATAACACTCATACTTAAAGACTCTACTTCAGGTAAATTAAGAACACATCCTGAGAGACTGTACTCAGGGTAAATAAAACGCCAAAGCCTTAGAGATTCTACTCAGGGTAGAAAAAAAGTACACTTATAATAATAATACATTTTATTTAATGGTGCCTTTTGTGGCACTCAAAGTCACCTTTATCATACAAGATCAGTAAAAAAAAAACATACAATAAACAACAAAGTACCAGTAATAAAACATTACAATCAACAATAAAAACCGCAACAAGCAACAGAGCTCAGCAATGAGTTAGAATCGATATTGTAGTATAAAATAAGATGCAGTTAAAGTGAGTAAGCTGGTTTAAAAAGATGAGTTTTAAGAGCAGTTTTTGAGTTCTGTAATGGAGTCCAGTATGCGGATGTGAGGGTGCAGCAGAGGAGGAGACTCTGATAGACGTGCTGTGCTGAGGTTGAGTAGACCTGCAGATGAAAACCGCAGGGAGCGAGCAGGAGTGAAAGTCTGAAGGAGGTCTGTGAGATAAGCAGAGGATAGATTATGAGGAGCTTTAAATGTTAATAATAATATTTTAAAAGTTAATCCGTCGTGACACGGGGAGCCAGTTGAATCAGCAGGGGAGTGACATGTTCAGTGGACTTTGAACGTGTAATAATCTGCGCTGCAGAGTTCTGGATGAGTTGGAAGTCGGTGGATAAGTTTGTCGGGGATGTTTGCCGGGATCACACGGGACCAAAGCGTGAACTAAGACTTCCATGGAGTGTTGTGTTAAAGCAGGGCGCAGTCTGGAGATGTTTCACAGATGGAAAAAAGGCAATGTGGGAGACACTGTTTATATGACTGGAGAAAGAAAGAGTACTTGTCCAGGATAACACTAAAGCTCTTAACCTGTGTGGAGACAGATATGGTGACTTCAGCAATGGGGAGTGAATAAATATTAGTGTTTGACAGTGTAGATTTAGAGCCAATGAGAAGTAGTAGTGAATAAATGTACTTATACTGAGAGACTCTATGTAAGGTAAAATAAGAACACACACATCCTGAGAGACTGTACTCAGAGCAAAAACACCATTCATTCTGAGAGGCTCTACTTAAGGTAAAATAAGAACACACACATCCTGAGAGACTCTACTCAGGGTAAAAAAAACACTAATAAAAAGACTCTATTTAAGGTAAAATAAGAACACACAGCCTGAGAGACTCTACTCAGGGTAAAAACACGACTCTTTCTGAGCGGCTCTACTTAAGGTAAAATAAGAACACACACATCCTGAGAGACTCTACTCAGGGTAAAAAAAAAGCAAAAACGAAAACAAACAAACTAAAACAAAACATTCATCCTGAGAGACTAAACTCAGGGTAAAAAAACAGTGTCAAGAACACACATTTTTGTAGAAACATACATATCTGACGGATATTTATGTCTTGTTTGAGTTTGAGAAAGTCGCCTTAATCTTACAGATCTTTGTCGCAGCACACGAAGCTTTTAGAGATAAAATATAAACGCTGATGACAGGATGAGACGTGTCGGAGCTGAATGTGAACATGAGACTTGATGTGTTCACTGATCAGAAACAGAAACAGTTTGAGAAACCTTCAGATGAAAGAGGACGTGACCTCAGCGTCCTCAGAGGAACCTGCTGGACTCCAGGTCCCATGATGCACTGCTGCCATCTGCTGGCTGTCACTGTGAGTTTATTCAGTCTGTCTCACATAGAGCCGGAGGTCAGATCATCAATGAACACATGAACATATGAAGGGATGAATGTTGTCAGTTTGACATTTCAGATAAAACGCACCTCTTGCTGTTTTCACTGTTTTTGTGACTATTTTATTTAATAATAATAAAGATAATAATAATGTTCATTTAAATAGCACTTATCAAAGTTACAATCACAAAGTGTTTTACAGAGCGCAAGTGTAGAAAGAACAAGATGCAGAATAAAATACACACATATATAACACTAAAAGTAATTAGTCAATAAATAAAGATGATTAGAAAGTTTTAAGATCATCTTTTTCAACACAACATCAGAATTAAACTGATTGTAAAATCATGAATAAATACAGAAATATATATATTTAATATATAGAATACAGAAGATAATAATAAGCTTTATTTATTTAGTGCATTTTTGCACTAAATGACTGTGTGGACACACTGTGGATTTTATCCTCCATCACTTATATTGAAAACACATTTGAAGGATCTTTTAATTTAAATCCAGTATGAACAGAAGGAATGATTACAGCTGTTCATATGGACACATGACTGTTGTTTATAGACACATTTGGAAAACTGTGAAACTTTCCTTTAAATATTCAAACCCACGTTTTTCCTCTGAAATAAAATCAGATTTTTAATCAATTTTACAAACATCAAAGTATTTTTAATGCATAAAACCTGTTTCAGACATGCAGACTGACCTGACATATTAAGAATATTTTTAAAATAATAATAATTTAAAAAAAACAGATAAAGAGGCGTGACCCCTCATGACCTCTCGATGACCTCTGACCAGGTGAAAATCTGTCTCTGTGATTGGCTGCCAGACTGACCTGCAGACAGGTGAACATGGTCTCTCGGCTGGTTGCGGTGCTGCTGCTGCTGCTGCTGCTGAGCGGCTCGGTGAGACCCGGACTGCGCGCCGGTCCCGGACCCTCCGCCGACTCCGGTCCGGACTCTGAGCGGGGGAGGATGGAGCTGCGGCGCGTGTGGAGCCTCGCGGCTCAGCCCAGGTACGGAGAGTGTTGGGCGCGCGCCCTGGGGCACCTGGACTCACTCTGCAGGGACATGACGTCAGAGAGCCAGAGCCGGATAGCGCTGAGATTCACCCACTGTCACCTGAGCAGGTAACACGAGCTGCTCTCAGTCTGTATCAATAAGCTTTAAACGTTTATCGTCAATGTTACATTTACTGACAGCAGTGACTGTGAGTCAGTAAAGCTCCTGTAAAACTAACCACAACCATTTAAATATACTGTAAAATACAATATGTTGACTGCAGGAAACATATTGTGTACAACAAAATACAATATAGATACAATATAAGTAATTACTGTATCTATAAGAGAACTGCAGAGCTGTTGTTGTTGTATATTTTATTGTAAAGTTTTTCTTGTTATGGGGAGTTTTTCCTTTATCTGATGTGAGGGTCCAATGATAAAGGATTTTATATGTTGTACACAGTTTAAAGCCCCTGAATTGTGATATTGTGCAATATAAATAAAACTGACTTGACTTAAATGTTTTATAAATAAAAATAAACTTGGAATTCCGTCATTAAAATGTAATCTGACTACATTGTTTCTGGTTGTAGATCTTTCTAAATCCTTTTTATTTACGTACTTTTCTGCTTAAAAACAGATGTTGTTTAAAAATGTCAGAATCAGCCCTAAAAACACACATTATGTGTCATAATCTCAGATGTTCTTCCCTTCAAGTCATTAAATCCCCCAAATTCTCAGAAATATGAGGACGTGAGCTCAGTGAACAGTAGATACTGAGTTTTACAGTCTTCTATATCTTTCTAATATTTAGACAAATTTCAACCTAAATCACAATATTTTGGTCACTCAGTGTTTTATTTGTTCCTCCTGACTTTAGTTTCTGTTGAGACTAAACGCTGAGCTTTTCATATTTGTCTCAGATGGAGCCATTAAACTGTAATCACAGTCTGTTTACCGCCTGTATCTAATTACTGTATGAATTATGAGATACTCAGGACAAAAAGACAGAAAATAAATCACGAGAAATAACTAAATTCTTGAGTTAGACAAGAAGTAGTAAAATACTAGTCAATACTTTCCTTGTATGTAAGTGAATAAATGAAACATAGAGTCAGAAATATGTTTGTTAAATCTGTAACATCTGTCAGCTCAGGCAGGGATTTCCCATCATGCCCTGAGGGGTCAGAGGTCAGCAGGTGTACAGCCGGGATGGACGCTGTGGCCTTTAACACCTACACAGAGTTTTTCACCCACGCTCACTCCATCTGTCACTTCCTGCAGTCTGAAGCCTGGCAGAGCCGAGCTGAGAACACCATGCACAGGTAACACACCTGGACAGGTGAAACACACACACACACACACACACACACACACATAGAAACACACAGTTAATGTGCAGCTAGTGAGAGTGTGAGAGAATAAAAGGAGGTGAGACTGAGCTGATGGAAAGAAGGGAGGAAGAGTGGAGGGAAGACGGCAGTAAGTGTGTAAACCTTTAACCTTCACTTACAGACCTTCTTGGGTTTCTTCAAACCCAGCAGTTTGACTGACAGGGTGTGTGTGTGTGTGTGTGTGTGTGTGTGTGTGTGTGTGTGTGTGTGTGTGTCAGACTCACAGAGAGTTCAGCAGGTGTAGCCGAGCAGCTTCAGTCCACCAGGCAGATGGCTGAAGACCTGATTGAGGCCCAGAGTGCTGCCTTACAGGCGCAACAGGAGATCCTGAACAATGGAGAGGAGCTGAGAGTCACCCTGAAAGACTCTACTCAGGGTAAAATATATATTTTATTTATATATTATACCCTGTATTCAGGGTAAAGAAACGCTCGTGATGTCTCTTCTCCACCCGCCTCAGGTCTGAAGTCGGTGTTCTTGGAGCTCAGCAGTGCCTCCAGGGAGCAGCAGGTGGCGCTGTCCGAACTCTTCAACAGAGTTTCCTTCCTGCAGAGTTTCCTGCTGACGGAGGCTCACAGTCTGAGCTCCTGCTTCTACAACGCTGCTGCTCTCTGTGCCTCCTTCCTCCTCACCTCCACCCAGCGCTCCTCCAGAGCCAGGTAACTCCTCCCCCCTCCTCACCTGCCCAGGTGTCCTCATAATTCAGTTTCATAGTTAATGAATAAAGTGTGTGTGTGTGTGTGCAGGTTAGTGCTGTTGGGTCAGGTGTGTTTGAATTTCTACCTGGAGAGGAAGATCTGCCAGTTTGTGATGAGCTCAGACCATCCTGAACACAAACACATGGTCAGTATGTTCACTTAAGTAAAACTTTGAGCACCTGAACGTCCAACGATACGTTGATGTATCACCTGATGACACATTGACGTAATGCTCAACGGCATGTAGATATAACGCCCAGTGGCACACCGTCGTAAAGCCCATGACAAACAAACATAACACTCAACGCCACACAGATGTTATCGCCCAATAATACACAGACGTAACGCCCGACAACACACCATCATCGTTAAGCCTGACGACACGCCAACGTAATGTACGATACACCCATGTAACACCTGAAAACACACCGATCTAACATCCAATGACACACTCACACGTCATAAAACCCGACACACCACTGTAATATCGTAAAATCTGACTACACACTGACATGATGTCGTAAAGCCAGATGGCACGTTGACATAATGCCTGACGATATGTTAACGAAACATCTAACTGATGGTATTTCATTTGTTTTTCTTTTTTTTTTTACAGCTGTACGTCGCAGTTGAACTTGTATTTTCTCTGTGTGTGCAGGAGCTGATCACCCTGTATGTGAGCATGTTGCGGCGGTTGATGGTGTGTGTCGGAGTGTGCGTTCTGCTCTGTGTGTGTGTTCGGTACAGAGACCCGGTGCAGCAGAGTCTGCAGGTGCTGCAGCAGCTCAGGGAGACGCAGCGCAGCCTGCAGGAGGCGCTGCAGCACGCAGGTAAGTTCGCTAAGAACGACAGCAGAGCGTTCGATCACAGCGGCCTCCGGTGTACAGTAGAGGAACTGCAGCTGCACACGCATCAGCTCTGAGGCTGCTGATTGGTTCAAACTAGAGCCTGACAGATACCTGTAGACTCAGGTGAGCTGCAGCTTGTTCTGTCCAGCTGGAGACTGAGAGGTCAGCAGGAGCATTAATCATCAGATGTGGCTGTGCTGCCCTCTGCTGCCCACAAAACTAAACTGCATGTCCTCTTATACAGGCCTGTGTTAGAGAATCAAACTGACAGATTGAATATAAACCAGTCAGATATAATTCTCCTCTCTAACGAAGGTAAATGAAGGTGGACAAAAGGGCAGAAACACATTTTTGAGGTCGATCTTGATAGTTGAGTTTTTAATAATGTGTTAAGAACATATCAGACATGCATAACATCAACAGACATTTTTGGTTTTTAAAGATATTTAATGGGACCTCTGATGGTTGTAAAATAAACTGTGTGTGTCTGCAGAGGTTTTAGGGCAGCGGCAGGAGAAGACTGAAGAGATTCAGCAGCATGTGAAGGTGAGAGCCTAAAATATAAATATCACCGTAATATTATAATATACAATCCTTCAGTGTAATTCCTGTAATGTTGTGAAATCTCTGGTTGGGGGTCCGACTGTGAGATCAAAGACAGGCTGCATTAAAATCAGGAACATGCATGAGACAAATTAAAATAAATGAAAAGCTGTTGCACTAACAGGAAGTTCTTGGCTGAATGAATTAAATGTTGCTGCTTTTCAATGTCTGATAATAATTCTGCAGGCTGTAATCATCAAAACAGGAAACGCATTTTAATACATGTCTGTCTGAATGTTTGACTGATGGGATTCAAACTACCAACTGTGTTCCAGAGAACAGAGAGAAGAAGAAAGGAGGCGACACCGAGGAGGAGAAAAGAGGAGATAAGAAGAGAAGAGGAGGAGGAGGAGGAGGAGGAATGCAGCACGCTGGTGTCTCCAATCACAGACAGTTCAGACCTGTCTCACCTCTCACACACGAGTCAGTACCTGTCTCACCTCTCAGCAGCCGTATTAGTAGTTATTTGGAGTTTGACTGTTTTAGACTTATAGTTTACATACATATATACATACATACAAAGTTCATGCCTCCCCATTGTTTTACATTATAAGGGTGATGTGGCTTTTTTTCAGTATAGTGTCATAAGTCATCCATTAAAGTTTGAAGCTGATACCATTAACGCCCTCGGAGGAGATAGCTATTGCTTGGGGGCCAAAATTGGGGCAAAGTCTTATATTGAAAGGCTAATTGCGGACTTCCTGTTGGATTTAGGTCAGGGGTGTTAGTGTATGATTTGTAGGTCTTGATGAGACGAATAATTGAGCATCGGTTTGATCTCTCTACGACATTCCTGCGGGTCGTGGCAGCCATTTTAGTTACATTGGTGGCGCTAGAGAGCACATTTTGGCACTTTGGGCGTTAATTTTTACATTTTATCAAATTTTTTACCAGACCTGATGTGTGTGCCAAATTTGGTGAGTTTTTGAGCATGTTTAGGGGGTCAAATTAAGGGTTTAAGTGGCATAATAATAAAGAAAGAAACAAACAAATAAACACACGAAGAACAATAGGGTGCTCACCGATAGACGAGGACTACTGTTTTACTGTTTTACAGTAGTCCTCTGCCTTTTGGGCTCGGTCCCTAATAAATGTGATGAATCAGAAACAGCTCCGAGATGTTGAACCAGCTGCTGTCCACATACTTTTGGACAGTACTACATGATACCTGTGTGTTCTGCAGGTTGGAGTACCGACAGTATTCTCAGCAGTACAGTCATCACCTCAGCAGCTGACACCACGCTGCAGACATACACTACTACTACTACCCACAATGCCTCAGTGCGGAGGCCCGCTACCCACAGTGCCTCAGTGAGTCCAGGCAGACGTCCTCGCCGCTCCTCCTCTTCATCTCCGCTGGTCTACAGCATCCTGGTGGAGGACAGACAGGTAGATCTACCTGTCTGTAATAAGTTTATTAAAGGTGCAGTGTGAAGAATTTAGTGGCATCTAAACAGACTTGGCAGGAACAGAATATAATATTCATGAGTATGTTTTAGTGTATAATCACCTGAAAATTACAGTCGTGTTTTTGTTACCTTAGAATGAGCCTTTATATCTACAGAGGGAGCGGGTCCTCTTCCACGGAGCCTGCCATGTTTCTACAGTAGCCCAGAACAGACAAACCAAACACTGGCTCTAGAGGGGGCCTTTCATGTTTTTAGCAAGTTTCGTTGCCACCGTAGGTTCTCATCATAGACTGTATTGGACGTAGCCACCGTGACGTCACCCGCTGGTTTGTGGACTCCTGTTTTGAAGCCTCCAGTTTGGCATTTTGACCGTCGCCATCTTGGTTTTTCCGGAGCCAGAAGTGATGAGAAGTGACCACATTTGGACGAGGGCCTGGAGCTATGGAGGAGCTCCCCATGGTCCAACTACAGCATAGCCTGCTTTAGCGTCTATTTTACTTTAAATATGGGGCCATAATTTACAAAATGAACATCATGCTGTATTGAAGAAGACTTGAAATTAGCAACTGAGACCATAAACTCATCTGGAAAGTGTTTACTGAGGTAATAAATCAAGTGAGAAGTAGGGTCATTTTGTCATAGACTTCCATACAAACAGGCTTCTTTTTGGAGCCAATGGAGTCGCCCCCTGCTGGCCATTAGAGAGAATGCAGGTTTAAGTCACTTCCTCTTTGGCTTCACTTTTCAGACCCGGAGCGTCCCACTTGGTTCTCCTACATCCTTGGAAGAGGAGGGTGAGGGGGGGGGTGGGGGGTGGGTGTGTTCATTTAGAGTGACCACTAGATGCCACTAAATCCTGCACACTGGTCCTTTAAAAACACACATGATTTGAAACAAAACTGTGTAAAACAGAGAAAAACAAAGACCTCTGCATGACCTCTGACCTTTCCTCTTTCCTCCTGTATGTCATCCTCTTCATCAGCCTCGTTACAGCCTGCGCAGCAGAAGATCAGAGACTCACTGAGGAAAGTAAAACTTTGTTCTGCTGTGAAACTTTTAATCAGAATATTTTCTATCAATATGAATCAATAAAACTGAGTTTTGGGTTTTAAAGAGAGAAATGCGTCTCTGACATGTTTAACCTGGTGTTCACACACACATCACTACTGCCCCCTGTAGGACATCAGGAGAATCACAGTGACACAAAGCCTGATGGGAGCTGTAGTTGTAGTAGCAGATCTTCATTTATCCACCGACACAACGGCTAACATGGCTCCTTGCTTCCTCGCTCGCGTCTCTTCGTTGCGTCTTAGCTCCTTCCGGCGAGGATGCGTTGACGTCCTCGCTTACTCCAGCGTCATTTTGAGGAGGCAACTACTCATGACACGCAGCACCTTAACTGTCAAATATGAGGAAGTCAGCTATCAATATGTAGAAATAATCAAAAGTTTCCCGTCTGAGGATGAACAAAATCTAATTTAATGTGTAAAACAGAGAAAATGAGTAATTTTGAGAAAGCAGAGTTATTCAGCTCAGAGTTGGAGCCCTCTGCTGGCGGAGAATCATGCTGCTTCAATCGTCCAGAACTTTCATTTAATCTGTTGCTTTAAACTGACTCAGAAAATCTTAAAATGTCCTGAGGAGGAGAATCAGTGGAGCTCAGACTGACTGTGTCTGCAAAAGAGGAAAAATAAAAAACCCTGCTGGAATGTTTCTCCACAGTTTTCCTTTTGCTTCAAATTTCAGCCTCAAAAAACAAAAAAAGAAAAGGAGAGAAAATGAGAAACAGACCACAGAGAGAGAGAGAGAGAGAGAGAGAGAGAGGAGAGGAGAGGTGGGGGGGAGGGCTGGTCTGGGATCAGATGTCTGGACGGAGGAGGAGGAGTTGTGGTCTTGGTCTGCAGCTCAGATCAGATTTTCACACAAAAGCCTGAAGCCGAGCCTGTCTGTCTGTCTGTCTGTCTCTCTCTCTCTCTCTCTCTGTCTCTGTGGACAAACTGACTCTGGAATGAAAGAATGAAAAGCGTTCAGAGCGAAGCCGACGGAGGAGAAGTGAGGAGAAGAGTGATCTGGAGGGAGCGCTGACTCTGCACATTCAGGAGGAAACGTGTTGATCAGTCTGTGAAAAGTTCTTTGTCACTTTTCTTTCCGTCCACGCTGCGTCTGATCTGATCTCTGAACAGTTTGACCGACAGGAAACTGGAAACAGCTGAGCAGCAGCAGCAGCAGCAGCAGAAGAAGAGAAGAAGAAGAAGAAGAAGAGGACTGAGGATGTTTTTTTTTTTCTTCTTGAATCGCAGCAGCTGAATCCTCCGCCGATGGACCGAATGTATGTGCGGATCCTCTGAAGTCGGAGACGACAGACACGAGGACGGAGATGGAGAGGAGAGCTTTTTTCAAGTTTTCTTAAAAAAGAGTGACAGAAAGGAAAGAAAAGATGGGAGAGAGAGAGAGGGAGGATGAAGGAGGAGACTCTGAGCTCCACATGGCTGTTTTAAAAAGAGACAAAAGCTGCAGTTTAACTTTGATGTGTGAAACGTTTCAGATTTCTGAATCTATCCGCTGGAAATAAACACTTGTTGTTTATGAGACACAAACTGACCGTTCAGACGAAATCCACGTTTTATTTCAAGCGGAAATCAACTTTCTCTTTTTCAGACTGTCAGACGAACATAAATATGAACTGAAACACAGAAAAAGGAAACAAGCTGAAGCTCTTCATCAGCTGCTCCGGACTCACCTCTGACCTCCGCGCAGGTTGAGGACTGTCCTACCTGTCCCCTAGGTGTCCCTCTCTTCTCGGGGTCGTCGGCATGCAGCTGAACCGGCCTCGTAGCGCCCTGCTGGGGTTCAGCCTCCCTCCTCCTCCTCCGCCTCCTCTTCCTCCTCCCTCCTTCTCCAGTCAGTTCGGCACCATGAGGTTCTCCTATCACCTGAGCAGCAGCGCCGCCTGCAGGACAGGTGAGTAAACTGCGTAGAGTAGGTGTGTGTGTGTTTGTTTAAAGGGATTCAGTTCATTGCAGATACTCTTTTGTTTATGCATCAGCTGTTTTTCACACACACACACACACACACACACACACACACACACCGACGTTCACAGACAGATGATAAAATTTAAGTCACTCCTGTAACGTCATCAGACTCATGATGGACAGTTTTTTGAAAAAAGGATGAAAATTGATGCAGAGATATCATCTTTTCTTTTTTTTAATTCCACATTCTGCACCTACGATGATGATGATGATGATGATGATGATGATAACGATACTAATAATAACTATAAATCACCTCTCATGCACAGTCGCAGCCCAAAACCTGACAACATGATATAATTATGAAATTATTATAATGGTTAAAAATGATACAAGAGGAAAAATGATGTAAAAAAACAAATTTTAACATGGTTGAATTAACCCAAATTAAAAACCAGATTAAAGATTCTCAGATTGTGTGCAGATCCAAGACGAAGATTATTAAAGTCTCCCTCCACTAAAAAAATGTGTTTTTCTTTTTGTTCCTACAGTTGAATGTTTGAGTTTGTTTTTTCACGTTCATCTGCTGAAAGCGGAAAGTTTCTCTGAGCTCACTGATAATCTTGATTTTTTTGAGGGGGGGGGGGGGGGCGGGGAGAAGGATGTGTGACATCACAACTAGTTTGGAGCCAATCGTGGTCCAGTATTCAACTTACACAAGTGTGATGAGGAAACTTGAAGCTTCCGGTGCACAAACACTGAGAATGAACTTTATTGTGAAGGAGACATCTTGGTTCAGCAGTTAAACGTCTGAAATGAAATATATTTACGTATTCAAAGATTCTGTAATTTTTAATAAGGGAGGAGGAGGAGACGCTATTTTAAGGATTTTAATGTCATAATTATACTTTTTTCTTGTGGAAAAACCATATCAGGCACACATAATTGTTCCAAGCAGAGTATTTTTACACGTCTTAACACATGTCTGGAGGGGATCTTTAACTTCTAAAATGAATTTAGTGGAACACAGCTGGACCTCTGACAGCTGGGTGAGAGGTTGGTGTGTGCTATGCTAGTAGCGGCTAACGTAGCCTGGAGCTGCTAGCCTCCAGCAGAGACGAGGAGCTACGGAGGTCTACTCCACACCCTCCCAGGTTTTTTAACTTTTCAAACTTGTGGTCTTCAGCCGACGCTGACTCTGTCTGGAGGCACAAAAGGCTTTAATCACCACATGCTGAGTTGGAAAATTACTGAAGTTCATCTTTAATGTTCTGCAGACACAAAGTTTTATTTTGCTAAAGACAAACAAGTTTGTTTCTTTACAAAGATCTGCAGTTAATATTCATTTTTTACTGTAATCATGATTGTTTTTGTCGTCTAACCTTCACCGTACCTTAGTTAATATTTGTAGTTACTGAAGAATGAAAGAAATCTTTTTACAAATTAGGGTTTTGCAGAATTATTTTTGTCTGTTGATAAAGTTGCAGAACTCAGCAGTTTCTCTCCTGTTTCCTCGTCTCCTCTGTACAGTCATGAAGTCAAACTTTTGGGATAAACAGAATTAAATGCTCAAACCGAAACATTTTCAGTTCACTCAAACAAGTCTTTGTTTCAATTTGAGCCACACAAAGCAAATCTGTGTCTTGTTTTCTTCCTCTCGGGTCTTTTTCTTGACTTTGTTTGCTCTAAAATGAGTCCGAATACCAGTCTTGACGTCTCGTTGGCTGCTTTAAAGGACGGGTTCGCAAATTTTGAAAGTGTTTCTTAAAACAACAGTCAGATAGAAAATAAAATGTGTTTTCAATGTTAGTGATGGAGGCCAAAATCCACAGTGTGTCCACACAGTCATTTAAAAGTCTGTGTGAAGCTTCTATTCAGCTTCAGCAGTCTGAGTTAGTCATATCAAGTGGATATCTGACACTTGATATGACTATCACTGAGAAAACAGTGATGCTGTTTAGTTTGATCTGATTTGATCGACAGTCTGAGTTCAGATCTGTAAAGAAGCTGCTGTTATTCAATGTGTGTGTGTGTTGTGTGTGTGTGTGTGTGTGTTTGTGTTTGTGTGCGTGTGTGTGTTTTCAAGGTGGCTGAAAGTCAGAGACGGTTCATTACATTAAACTGAATCTAATTACATCTGCAGCAGCTCTTTGTCTATCAGAGTTTCATCCAAATGTTAAACCGAATTTCTAGGGAATACTTTAAAAGAAAATGTTGTGAATGTTTGCTTCCATCCGCTGCCCGCTGTTCGACAGGTCACATGATGTTCAGCATCAATGAGTGAGAGGAACATGTGATGCTGTTTTCAGAATAATCCAATAACATGAACATGTGTGTGTGTGTGTGTGTGTGTGTGTGTGTGTGTGTGTGTGTGTGTGTGTGTGATGCCATCAGTTCAGATGTTTAGTGAAAAGTTCAGATGATGTAACAAAGACGTCAGACAGTTGTGTTGTGAGGTGGGATGACGTCTCTTTATGATTCTTACAGTTTCTGATGGACACGAATGGGCTGCAACTAACGATTATTATCATTATCGATTAATCTGTCGATTATTTTCTATTGATTAATTAGTTTCCCAAACACCAAGATGACGTCCTCAGATGTCTTGTTTTGTCCACAACCCAAAAGATATTCAGTTTACTGTCATACAGGACCAGAGAAACTAAAAATATTCACATTTAAGAAGCTGGAATCAGAGAATTTGGACAGTTTTTCTTAAAAAATGACTCAGAACAATTAATCGATTTATCAAAACAAGTTGGCAATTAATTCAATAGTCGGCAACTAATTGATTGATCGACTAGACATGAAACTCTCCTGGTTGAATTAGCAGAACAAAAGGTGAACAACTGTGTTAGAAAATATCTTAAATGTGAATATTTTCTGGTTTCTTTAGTACATTTGGAGACGTCATCTTGGACTTTGGGAAAGTTTTCCGATATTTTATGGACCAAACAACTGATCGATTAATTGAGAAAATAATTGACAGATTAATCGATAATGAAAATAATTAATTGCAGCTCTACAACCGACGCTTGTGAAGCACCATGTAACTCCGGTTTTGAACGGCGCTGTAGAAATAAAGTTCATTCTGACTTCTGCCTATTTTTCTTCTTCTTTCTTTCCTCTTTCTCAAACTACATTCCTTCCTGTGAATAATCGCTCCGTCTCATGTTTATTTTCATTGAAGTGAACAATAAATTCAGGAAGAGGCCGATGTGAGGAAACTTTAATGCCGTGAATGTTGATACTGAAACAGATTTGACAGTCTGAGTCAGTGTGTGTGTGTGTGTGTGTGTGTGTGTGTGTGTGTGTGTGTGTGTGTTTCCCCCCACGCTGCTTCTGTAAATAAAATGTGTTGTTAGTCATAGAGCTTCCTGTTGCAGCAGTCAGTCACATAAACAGGCAGAAATACAGAGTCTAGTTTTATATAATCAATTGTTTCTCAGTAAATATTTATTAATGATCCAATTAGAATAAAAAACAAAGACATCATTAAGTCCAGTTTTGAGGTTCTTGTACTTTACTTGAGTATTTCCATGTGATGCTACTTTCTACTTCCACTCCACTACATATCAGAGGGAAATATTGTACTTTCTACTCCACTACATTTATTTGACAGCTTTAGTTACTTTTCAGATGAAGATTTGACACAATGGATAATATAACAAGCTTTTAAAATACAACACATTGTTAAAGATGAAACCAGTGGTTTCCAACCTTTTTGGCTTTTGACGTCTTACAAAAAGCAGTGTGTAGTCGGGGTCACATTTCACATGTCTATGAGTTGTTAACAGCTCCACCAAATAGTGATTTTTCCCTCTAAACTTCTCACATGCTTTCATTTCAATAAATGTTCAAATGATCCAATATTTCACCAAAAATCAAAGATTAGAGAAAAAGTCCAAAAACTGAAAACAGATTTGTGTATCAGAACTTTGTTTTTTCTTCTTTCCTCTCCCATTAATCATCTCACGACCCCTCAGATTTATCTGCTGACCCTTTGGAGGGGCCCCGACCCCTAGGTTGGGAACCACTGGACTAAACTAGCTAACTGTATATAAAGTAGTGTAAACTAGCTCCACCTCCAGCAGCTACAACAGTAACATGCTTCTCTAACACTGATGCTTCACTATTAATAATCTAATGATGTCATATATAATAATATATCAGTCAGAGGGACCAAACCACTACTTTTACTGCAATACTTTAACTACATCAAGCTCATAATACTTATGTACTTTTACTGCAATACTTTAACTACATCAAGCTCATAATACTTATGTACTATAATTATTATCATGACATCATCTGAAAACAGTGCAGGTAACCAGTTGCAGTCCAGTCCCTCACTGGGGCTTCGTCAGTGTTTACTCAGCGCAGATTTACACATTACTAAATTAAAACTACTTGTTACGTAGTTACGTACTACTAATTCTGAACCACACAGATTTTTCCGGGTATGCAGATAGAAATAAAACAGTCACACCTCTATTCACAAAGGATTGGCAGTTCACTTTATTTGACCTTTTGGTTCCTAAAACTGTTATTTTAGTAATGCTACAGTCAATTCCTGTTTACAGATTACTTAAATGTTTACTACTAAACATTTTGTAAGATTTCATGGTTCATCCTGGTTGAATAAATCACTTTGTTAAGAACTTAAGAGACTAGACACACAAACTGAATGATGGTTATTATGATCAGCTGGTGACACTCAGTCCTACAGGTGAGGTTGGATCAGTGTGACAGGATGTGACATCACATCATCTGGTCCCGCTGGGAGGCAAAACAAAAACCAGAAACACTGATGAACTGTTTGTCTATAAAGCGAATAAATCAGACTCACTCAAACAGTCTATAAATAACAAAGGAATCTGTTTTAAAAAAGGAATATCGTGTTTGTACACACGACAAAGCTTCATATGACTGATTCTCTGTGTGTGTGTGTGTGTGTGTGTGTGTGTGTGTGTGTGTGTGTGTGTGTATGTACTGCATTAGTCAGTGTGTGAGTGTTCAGCTTAATATTTAGCCATCGTGAGAGGAAACCACAGACAACGTGGCAGACGGACACAGAAGAGACAGAGAGGGTCAGTTTGTCTTTCTGACAGATTTTCTATAAAAGAGTGAAAACGGAGGACTGACAGAAGAGAAGAAGAGCAGCTGCTCTGTCTGTTAACTGTAATGTTCCTGCTCTGTACATCGTGCTTTTGGTGTGAAAGCGCAATAACAGATGACAGTCAACTTTACTTTATATCCACAAATTCTTTCTTAGCTTCTTTCTTAGTTAATAAATGTGGAGGCTTTGATTCCAATAGGTTGTTTCCTCTGTGAGCGAAACACAAAATACATTATGGATCATTATTGTCATAGTAGGAAAAAGAACTGATCTCATGTCTGTGTGTTCAGAACAGAGCCGGGCTCAGGATGTGGTTAGCTTAGCTTAGCATAAAGACTGGAAGCAGGGGGAAACAGCTAGCACGACATCCGCTAGCATCTCAGCAAGCTAAAGCTCAATAATGAACACTTATCTCACTTGTTCAATCTCTACACAAACAGAAATGTAACAACAGTGACTGGAACTATTTCTCGTTGAACAGTCGGTGTAGTCTTCTGGAACTATTTCTTGTTGAACAGTCGGACCAGGGACTGGAACTATTTCTTGTTGAACAGTCGGTGCAGCAGCTGGAACTATTTCTTGTTGAACAGTCGGTGCAGCAACTGGAACTATTTCTTGTTGAACAGTCGGCACAGTGACTAGAACTATTTCTTGTTGAAGGACAGACAGAGAAGTGACTGGAACTATTTCTTGTTGAACAGTTGGTGCAGCAACTGGAACTATTTCTTGTTGAACAGTCAGAGAAATGACTGGAACTGTTTCTTGTTGAACAGTCGGTGCAGCAACTGGAACTATTTCTTGTTGAACAGTCGGACCAGCGAGTGGAACTATTTCTTGTTGAACAGTCGGTGCAGCAACTGGAACTATTTCTTGTTGAACAGTCCGTGCAGCAACTGGAACTATTTCTTGTTGAACAGTCGGCACAGTGACTAGAACTATTTCTTGTTGAAGGACAGACAGAGAAGTGACTGGAACTATTTCTTGTTGAACAGTCGGTGCAGCAGCTGGAACTATTTCTTGTTGAATGTTGGTGCAGTGACTGGAACTGTTTCTTGTTGAACAGTCGGTGCAGCAACTGGAACTATTTTTTGTTGAACAGTCGGTGCAGTGACTGGAACTATTTCTTGTTGAACAGTCAGAGAAATGACTGGAACTATTTCTTGTTGAACAGTCAGAGAAATGACTGGAACTGTTTCTTGTTGAACAGTCGGTGCAGCAACTGGAACTATTTCTTGTTGAACAGTCGGCACAGTGACTAGAACTATTTCTTGTTGAAGGACAGACAGAGAAGTGACTGGAACTATTTCTTGTTGAACAGTCGGTGCAGCAGCTGGAACTATTTCTTGTTGAATGTTGGTGCAGTGACTGGAACTGTTTCTTGTTGAACAATCGGTGCAGTGACTTGAACTACTTCTTGTTGAACAGTCAGCACAGCAACTGGAACTATTTTTTGTTGAATGTCGGCGCAGTGACTGGATCTGTTTCTTGTTGAACAGTTGGTGCAGTGACTGGGTGGCTGGAACTATTTCTTGTTGAAGGACACACAGAGCAGTGACTGGAACTATTTCTCGTTGACAGTCAGGTGGAAGGATACACGTTGTCGAAGGATTTATGAAGAGCTGGTTCTAGACTCCTGAACGTGGAATGCGGTCATTGATAATGTTATTAGTTACAGCCGTGTCGGGTTACAGCAGCTTTTAATAAACAGCGTGTCGATCAGGTGTCAGGTCAAACGCATCAACCACACGAAGCCACATGTGCAAAAAGCTGTATGTGGAAAAACATTTTACACAGGAAACTGAAACTTTTTACACGTAATATCTCACATCTTACATGTTGAGTGAAACCTGTGTGTCTCTATGAAGTGAATTTATATATAGAACGTCTCCCAAACACATTCTGGTAAATTCAGAATATGAGGTCAGCTGATCTCGGTCGGACACCCCCCAACCCTCCCGACCACCCTCCCCCCCCTCCCCCCCTTCCCTTCCTCTCCCAGCATGCCGTGCAGCAGGACATGTAGATATGAGGTGATATGAATGAAGAGCTGAAGGTTAAAAATAGACGGCAGATTCAGTTGCTGAACAGGAATGATAAACCTGAGAGTGTGTGTGTGTCTCTACTGTAGTTGCTACTGTTCCTACTGATTCGACTGTTATTTCTACTATTGTTTCTACTTTTCTGGTGTTTCTATTGTTGTGTCTACTGTTTGTACTGCAGTTGCTACCGTTTCTACTCTTGCTTCTACTGTTTTGTCTTTTTTTCTATAATTTCTTCTGTTGTTTCTAGTGTTATTTCTGCTTTTCTAGCATTTCTATTGTTGTGTCTGCTGTTTGTACTGCTGTTGCTACCGTTTCTACTCTTGTTTCTACTGTTTTGTCTTTTTTCTATAATTTCTTCTGTTGTTTCTAGTGTTATTTCTGCTTTTCTAGCATTTCTATTGTTGTGTCTGCTGTTTGTACTGCTGTTGCTATCGTTTCTACTCTTGTTTCTACTGTTTTGTCTTTATCCTACCATCTCTACTGTTGTTTCTGGTGTTTTCTCTACTATTCTAGTATTTCTCTTATGTCTACTGTTTTGTGCTGCTGCTGCTGCGAGTGTTTCTACTCCTTGTTTCTCTACGGTCGTGTCTATTTTTGTACAATTTCTACTTTTGCTCGTAGTGTTATTTCAGCAGTTTCTTCTCTTGTTTCTTCCGTTGTGTATTTTCTCTACCATCTCTACTGTTATTTCTACTGCTCCCTTTGTTTCTATTGTTTCCACTGTTAATTCTTCAGTTGTTTGTACTGGAAGCGGACGCTTTCTGCTGTTTGAAACTGGAGTTGTTCACATTAGTGTGACTACATGTGGACGTCGTTTGATTCCAGTTGGGGATGTTTGTTACGTGTCTCTCTCTCTCTCTCTCTCTCTCTTCATATCCTGTCTGTCTCCACACTGTCAGCTGTCCAATAAAAGCGATAATCCCCTCCCCACAAAAAATAGAAATAAGTGAGTCTGTCAGCTCCCACATAAATCTGTTAACATCCTCAGTCTCAGTTTAAATCAGACAAACAGCTGAACTCTGTACACACACACACACTCACTCATAGATATCCTGGGGGGACGGACGAGCGAGCCTGTCTCTCTTTAGGTCACTGGGTCGCTCACTGTTGCTCTGGGGGAGGGGTGAATGTGTGCGTGCGTGCATATGTGTGCGTGCGGGGGGGTCACAGGTCAAAGGTCAGTCTGTGGTATTATCTTCTCCCCTGCCAGATGATAAAAGGGTATGTTTGTTTTTGCATTCACTCAGATATGTCGAAATGTTTGGGTGCATTCATTTTTCAGCCTCATGAGGGAGCGCTGGTTTTCTCCTTCAGAGAGGGGTGGAGTTTAAGTGTTTCTCAGCTCCTGGGGGTGCGATTTGATTCGGTGAACAACAGTCTTGACTCTCCTCAGTAACCGGTGGGTGTTTGTTTTATGTAACACTGACTTGCGTGGGTGTGTTTGCTTCAAGCTTAGATATTGACGACCTGGGGGGGGGGGGTGCGTTTGTTTTTATCACCCTGGCTGCTCTCTCGGTCTATCTGTCTGTCTGTCGGTCTATGTGCTCCACAGGATCAACAACTCAATAACAGGGGTGTGTTTGTTTTTGTTCATCATATAGTGACCCAGCTGTGGGGTGGAGTTAGATAAATTTTGCATCTCTGCTGTCCTGTGAACAGGAGCACTTGTTTTATGGCAGAGAACAGGAGGAAGAACACACACACACACACACACATATATATATATATATATATATATATATATATATATATATATATATATATATATATATATATATATATATATATATATATATATATATATATATATATATATATATATATATATATATATATAAAACAAAGCAAATCCATGACAAAGATCATTTTATGTGTAGTTGGATGTCAGTGGATGATGAGCGCTTGTTTTCTGTCTGTGTGCAGCTTCTCTCCACCCATCATACCCACCCTGCAGTGTTTTATTTCCTGCCGTCTTCGTGCTTCTGAGAAGTTAGAGAATGTGTTTTTTTATATTGAAACAGAAGAAGTGACAGTGGAGTTTATTCTGTTTCTATTCGGGTTTCCTGTTTTTCACATCAGACGCTTGTTTCTGCAAATGTGCAACATGAGTTCATTTCCTCTCCTTCTTATCAACACATTTCACTCATTAGTAGAAACACAGGAGCATGTGAGAGCTCTGAAGGTCACATTTATCTATTATTTGTGAATGACCTTCATCCGTGAAACGTGATGCTACATCATCTGTGATCTGTGTGGAAGAAGAGATTTATGCAACGGGGGCCGCCTGGTCTGGAAAACAAGCGAACCTGTTTTCCAGTTGGACTCTGTAGAGGAACAGAGCCTGTCCCAGTATGCACTGGGGTGAGAGATGCATCACCTGGTCATTATCAGCGATCACTTGGGGTTGACCTTTCTCCTGTTTGTGGGTCTTGACGTGGCTGAAGAGGTCGACAGTAGAAGCACAGACTTTATATCAGTGCGGGTGTAGATGATGCTGCTGTAGGTGGAGTCTGTCCTGTCTGTGTCGCTGCTTGTCTTTTAGCAGCCTGTCAGAGATTCTCTTCATGACATGCAGCTCTTGCAAAGACTCTCATAGTGTTTCTCCGTGGTGGTGGTGGTGGTGGTGGGGGGGGGGGGGGGGGGGGGGGGTTAGTCACACTGAGCTGTGAACGGCTGCCAGCAGTCGAGCGACGCGGGCACGCTGCCAGTGTTTTTCCTCTGCACCCACAGCAAGATGAAGCTGTTTACCTGGACGACATGTTGGAGGCGTGTGGGTCACAGTGAGAGTCTGTCATCTGCAGATCTTCATCATCAACAGCTGATTGCCCTACTGCTCCTCCCTGATCTGCTGACCAAACAGATAATCTGGTTGATTTGACCTGTTTTATTTATTGAAGAATAGTGATGCTAATAAAACTCCACCAACGTAGTGACAAACACGTTAAATTCCCATGCATCAAAGGGCCAGTAAGGCTGCTTTACATGATGATATTTCAGTACAAAAACTCCAGACTTACTGATATGAACAACACTCTACTAATGTGAGAGGTGACGCCTGCGTTGCGTAACCAAGTCCTTAAACTTGCTCACAAAAGGATGTGATGTAACTGACACTGGCGTAAGTGTTCATTACTGAGTTCTTTACCGTATTCATCATCGAAAATGTTTTATTTTACAATTATTCCGCTGGAGTCTTGATATCACGACTTTAACTGGTTCAGTTTTGTGGTTCTTCGTGTTTTTGGGATTGTTTTGGTGTCGCTGACGTTTTTTGTTCTCACTCTTCATCATGGCCGCTGTTTCATTGCCAATCAAGCACAATGGTCTCGTACTTCCCTCATTCCAGTCGTCCTTTTAATGTGTGTTTTGGTGATTAGCGGGTGGCTGAATGATGACAGCTGAGGTGACGTGTCATTCAAAAGCAGTCCAGGTCATGTTGTGGATACATTTTGGTCCCGGTCTGGATTAAATTGTTGTGCTCTCTGAATCCGGACCGGCGTGCTAACTGCTTCACTATCTGAGCATCCTGCTTGTTTGCCAGTGTGGAAAATATTTAATGTGAAGCAGCAGCGGCAGCAGAAAAAGTTGAGTTTTTATCAGCAGTATCTTGACTCAGCTCTGATACAGCTGAAAGTGATCAAACAGTAAAATAAGGCTGATATCTATGAACAGGAACACAGAACTAAACTCCAAACCACAGGAATTCAGGTAGAAGCTACAAACGTTCAGAGATCTGAACGGAGAGACTGTGCACAGCTATCCCCCCGCTGTGAGGCTGTAGTGGAAACGCACGTCGAGACACAATGCAACCAAAGTAGACCGACCCATGCAGGCTAATGAAAAAACCCTATAAGGCCTCGTGGTAGCTGACTGGTTAAGACGTAACTGCAACGTCAGTGGTTTGATTTTAGGTGCAGACCTTTGCATGTCATTCCCCTCTGATTCCTGACTCCCTACACTTTCAAATTATGAAATAAAAGGCAAAAATGCAACAACAAAAAAAAGCTTTAAACTGATTCTGAGCTCTGAGGCTCAGACTGTTATATGTTAATAGCTCAGTTTGTAAAGCAGAAGTGTTTTGGTTTCATTATCTGCATCTGGATCTGAGCCTTTGCATTTACGCCTGATAATAAAATGTGTCGTTATTTCGGTTGTGCCTGCTTTATGCTCAGATCTTAATATGTAAATTAGCTGGACGGGGTCTAAAGAGAAGCTGTGCCATGAACTCATGTTATTTGTTTCTAAATTCTGTAGCGTATATCCTGTTCAGATGTTAAACATGGTCAAAGTTTCAAAACTTGAGGTTAATGTATGTAAAACTGCTGCCTGCAAGTCAAAAGTCAGGGCTTCAACCTGCCCTGAACGCTTCGTTTGTGATGGTTTTTTTCTACCTTGCTGACGAGCTGATGTCGGCTCGTTCTACACGCCCATAGACGGCCGTCTGTTGCGGCGTAGCCTTGGTTGCTAAGGTTGTTGCTATGGTTTTTCCATGTGTTGTTTGTCCGCTTTCATATTTGAGATCAGATTCTGGCTCCAACATGTACGGATGTATTTGAGAAGTTGACATTTTGAGTAAAGAGCAAGAAAAAGTAGTAAAATCCTGCTGCTGTAGTTTGCTTCCTGAAACTGACCAATCAGAACAGAGTGGGCTCATCAGGAGGCGGGCCTTAAAGAGACAGGAGCTAAAACGGCCTGTTTCAGACAGAGGCTGAACTGAGGGCGGCTGCATAACAGGCCAGTATAAGATGAATGAGGAGTTTTTAACTGGAAATCATAAAAGATATTCCAGTAGAGAGAATGGAGACATGATCTGGATCAGAGGGAGAAACTCGTGATCTGATTGGTTAAGACCACATCTGCAGGTGGTCTGGCTCACATTCTGAATCACAACGTGTCCTGATGCATTTGCAGCTGCTTTAACACGAGTTTCTCCCTCATCCAGACACAGATCACATGTTGATATCAGGTGTAAATGTTAAGCAGGCTTGATGTTCTGGGGTTGAAAGTGAAACGGCTCCACCACTGAAGTACACCCCCCCCCTCGCTCAGAGACCACCAGGTCAGAGTGTGAACATGAAATAAAGGTTAAAAAATGCCAACAGTCTGGATGTATTTATCCAGTTTTATATGAAAGTATCACAGACAGGAAGATGTGAGCGTGAGGACAAGTGAAAACAATATAAGAGTGAGAAGAAAATGTGTGTGTGTGTGTGTCTAAGTATCATTGTCCTGTCACGTGTGTGTTAAAGCTCAGCACTTAGCATGGTGTCATTACACCCTATTGTCCCGACACATGTCGTGTGTGTGTGTGTGTGTGTGTGTGTTGCAGCAGATGGTCGGGGCTCTCAGGGGAAACTGGAGGTAAATCTCTGCATTTAGAGGCGAGACAGATTAAATATCATGTTGTTTTAAACCGGGAGGATGAATTTATTTCAGGTGTTTTTCCGTCTGTCAAGTTATCAGTCAGTTATCAGTCAGTTTATGGTAAATGTGCCTCAGAGGGCTTTACAGTCCTTCAACATCCTCTATCCTTAGACCCTCGATTCAAATAAGGAAAAAAAAAAAACTGCAGGACGTGGTTCGGGCTGGTTGGGGTTAGAGAAACATTGTGGTTTAAGTTAAAAATACTTCTCAGTTAAGAGCACAAACACTGAGAACTGACTTTTCAGTAAAGTAGAAGACATCTTGAAATCAACATTATTTACATATTCAGAGATTCTGGATTTTTACATGAAGGAGAACATGTTAGGGTGTTTTTTTTTTACCAAGGTAATTTGACTGTTGAGGACAGGCTATTAAAAGATCCCCTTCATTGTAAGGTCATTATGAAGGGATCTTCTAATGGTCAGTATGAACAGGAGGAATGATTACAGCAAGAAAAACAGGTTTCACTGTTCATTTGGACTCCTGACTGTTGTTTTAAGACACACTTGGAAAAATTGTGAACCCGTCCTTTAAGGTCAGAGGATCTTCATCGTCATGGTTACAATAATAACCATGTGGTTGAGGTTAGGGGTTGATGGTGGTCAAAGTGAAAAGAAACTGTTGTTGACCGTCGATAGGAAACAGGAAGTGAACAGAGATCTCTCACGTTAAAGTCGGATGTTTTGTTTGTTTGTGTTTGATGCAGAAAAGGATGAATGTCTGGAGGAGAAACCGTCGTCGTAGGCAG
Organism: Thunnus maccoyii; assembly: GCF_910596095.1. NCBI lineage: Eukaryota > Metazoa > Chordata > Actinopteri > Scombriformes > Scombridae > Thunnus > Thunnus maccoyii. The sequence continues at coordinate 31,938,178 of NC_056536.1, forward strand.
CAGTTACTATAGTTTCCTGGTAGCTACTGTAAACAGTGGGGGAAGGTAACTAAGTACATTTACTCAAGTACACCTTTGAGGTACTTGTACTTTACTTGAGTATTTCCATGTGATGCTACTTTATACTTCCACTCCACTACATTTCAGAGGGAAATATTGTACTTTCTACTCCACTACATTTATTTGACAGCTTTAGTTACTTTTCAGATGAAGATTTGACACAATGGATAATATAACAAGCTTTTAAAAAGCAGTGTGTAGTCGGGGTCACATTTCACATGTCTATGAGTTGTTAACAGCTCCACCAAACAGTGATTTTTCCCTCTAAACTTCTCACATGCTTTCATTTCAATAAATGTTCAGATGATCCAATATTTCAGCAAAAATCAAAGATTAGAGAAAAAGTCCAAAAACTGAAAACACATTTGTGTATCAGAACTTTGTTTTTTCTTCTTTCCTCTCCCATTAATCATCTCACCACCCCTCAGATTTATCTGCTGACCCTTTGGAGGGGCCCGACCCCTAGGTTGGGAACCACTGGACTAAACTAGCTAACTGTATATAAAGTAGTGTAAATTAGCTCCACCTCCAGCAGCTACAACAGTAACATGCTGCTCTAACACTGATGCTTCACTATTAATAATCTAATGATGTCATATATAATAATATATCAGTCAGAGGGACCAAACCACTACTTTTACTGCAATACTTTAACTACATCAAGCTCATAATACTTATGTACTTTTACTGCAATACTTTAACTACATCAAGCTCATAATACTTATGTACTTTTACTGCAATACTTTAACTACATGAAGCTCATAATACTTATGTACTTTTACTGCAATACTTTAACTACATCAAGTTCATAATACTTATGTACTTTTACTGCAATACTTTAACTACATCAAGCTCATAATACTTATGTACTTTTACTGCAATACTTTAACTACATCAAGTTCATAATACTTATGTACTTTTACTGCAATACTTTAACTACATCAAGCTCATAATACTTATGTACTTTTACTGCAATACTTTAACTACATCAAGCTCATAATACTTATGTACTTTTACTGTAGCAGGATTTTTTTATGCAGGACTTTTACTTATAATGTAATGGAGTATTTTTACATCGCTGTATTGGTAATTTTAGTAAATGTATTATAACTACACATGTGTCTGGACTGTATTTAGGCTGCAGCATATGTGACCGTATCAGATAATGTGATCGATTGATTTTCTCTGTTTGTCAGTCAGATCGTATTTACACACGTCTGCCTCCTTTTTTTTCTTAATTTGTTGTCAAGGAAACCAAAATGGAGGAGGAGAGAGAGGAGACACACCCCCCTCTCTCTCTCTCTCTCTCTCTCTCTCTCTCTCTCTCTCTCTCTCCCTCTCTCTCTCTCTCTCTCTCTATACCGCCGCCCGCCGCTCACACACCGGGCAGCCCTCTGAACCAAACCGAGCGGATCTAACCTACTTATTCCTCCTGAAGCAGCAGCAGCAGCAGCCTGTCGGTCGGTCTGCGGGTCGGGACCGTCAGTCTGTCTGTCTGTCAGCGTGCGTCTGCGGGTCCGAACCGTTCCGGGCCGGTGTGTGTGTGTGTGAGTGTGTGTGTGTGTGCGTGCGTGCGTGTGTGTGGAGCTGACCCGGTTTCTTCTCCGTGCTGTGGACCGGGAGAGCCGCTCTCTCCCCGCACCAACATTTTCTTTAATGACCGGATTTGTGTTTTGCTGCGCGATGTACATGGACAGAAGCAGCCTGACCAGAGGTGAGCCTCTCTATCTAATGAAACATGCACCTGCACACACAAACACACACATATACACACAGGCTGTATACCTGCTGATAACCACTGCACGAGCACGAGCACACATGCACACGCGCGCACAGCTGCAGCATCATCACATTGCCGCTTCTCGTTTTTTTAAAAATTTGTTTTATGTAGAAAAATAATAACAATCATATCATGATAATATTAATCCTGATGATGGGGGGGGGGGGGGGGTTGGGAATGACATATGCGCGCTCACACTCTCGAGGCTCTCGTGCACGCGCACACACTGACCGACATCTCGCCGCAGTGAATGTAGGCTAGTATGGCTGCATGATACTGCGTCTGCCAGATGTGTTTCTGCTGCTGCTGCTGTTGCTGTTCGGATCTGATTCCTATTAGAATAAAACAGCAGACTGGAATAAACGACGCTACAGACACGTGGCACATTTGGTTTATTATATGCGACTATTAATGATCCGACAGATGTCAGCTGATCAATATCCATCTGTTTTACTCCATCATCACTGACACCAAATCCACAAACATCAGTCAGATTTTGTACAGAGAGGAGCCCAGACTGTGTGTGTATGTGTGTGTGCGTGCTTCTGTGTGTGCGCGCGCGCGCGCGATTTTATCGATTGACTCCTAATCCATTGATTTTGAGCGGAGCAGCTGATTGGAGGCTGACGGGGATGAGCAGCAGGATGGAGGGATGAAGAGGGTGGAGAGGTGTCCATAATTAGATAATTCATGTGTGTTTTCTGTGTGCAGCGTTGGCTTGTAAATGCAGACAGACAGACACACCCCCTCTCTCTCTCTATCTCTGTCACACACACACACACACACACACACACACACACACACACAAACACACACACAGTGAGCTGAATCTCTGCATGTTAACCCTTAAATCTCATGTTAAACTGAAGGTGAAATCTGCATTCGATCAGCTGAATGTTTCTCGTTCACTGTTGTCATGTCTGTTTACGTTCAGATACGCTGTCGTCTTTCTCATCTGTAATCTGTAGACTCCTGTTCTCCTGTTCTTGCAGGATATCAGAATATAATCAGCCAGACACTAGAACCACCACCAGAACCTCGTCAGTGGCCAACAGAGCCTCCTAAAGGACCTTTAGAACCACCCAAAGAACCTGTAGAACCTATTTAACACAACTCCAACCTCTCTAAGGACATCTAGAACCCACTCCCTGGCCACTAGAACCACCAAATATAGAACCTCATACCATCTAAAGGACTCCCCCCCCCCCAGTCGCCCAACCCAAAACCCAACGTAGAGTGTGTCAGTGAGGTTTTGTTCCACCACATGAGAACGTCACCTGGAGATAATTGTGTGAGGAACCTTCAGTCTGCATGAAGACGTGTGTTAAAGATCTTTGTTGTGATTGAACATTTATATTCTGCAGCGGTTGTTTTGACATGCAGGGACTGACTGTGTGTGTGTGTGTGTGTGTGTGTGTGTGTGTGTGTGTGTGTGTGTGTGTGTGTGTGTGTGAAGGTTTGCTGCATATTGAACATTTTTCCTGTAATGCAGAGATCCTGTAAATGCAACATAAAGCCTCTGTTCTGTTCTGTTCTGCTCTAGTAGAACCTCTCTCTGCTGCACCAGATGGTTCTGATGTGTTGCCTTTCTGCAACATACGTATGTGTGTGTGTGTTATAGTCTGTGATGCAGGAAGGTGTGTGTGTGTGTGTGAGAGAGAGAGAGAGCTGTGTAGGTGACAGTGATGCAGCAGGCTGAGTCTGTTAAAGGAACAGTCCAACATTTAGATAAATCCTCCTGTTCTCTGTCTCCTCCAGAGCCGAATGGTTCAGGAACGTGTTCAGCATATCTGAACACAATTATTAGCAAAAAAAAAAGACTGAAAGCAGGGTGAAACTGTTAGCCTAGCTACATCAAAACAGAAAAAAAAATCCACCTTTCTCAGAGGAAACTGCCCTCCCAAGAAAAACGACACAACATATAGTTATGTTTGAGTGACAGATGACATCTGGCGGCCATAGATGACGTATATATGTGGACAGATTTCCCTTCAGAGGAGGATGGAGGCTTTAACCCCACAGTGGACTTTGCCACAGGAGACCGCTGTCCGTTTCCTGTTTCCAACCGCGAGTCGGGACAGTTTTTTTTAAAAAAGCGTCACTATAATCGTCCCCTAACCTTAACCCCCGTGGTTATTATTGTAACTATGACGACAAAGATGGCCTAACTTTAAGGAAATATAACTTTATAACCCACCACATGTGTCTCTAACCTTAACAAACCAAACCATGATCTTTATCTAAACCTAACCAGGCCTTAACCACATTATAAAATGATTTTAACAGTGATGTGTAACATTTATAGAAAGCAGACAGACGATGTCGTCCTGCTGATGGAGGCGCCAGATTAGAAAACGCTGCTATGTGCCGTTCTGGAGTCACACGATCAAACCACAAATCTGGTTGTTTAATTTAGAGGATTTGTTGTCTCTGAAGGTTGAATAATGGCAGTATACAGTAGATCTTTGTATTATCTGGGATTCTCTCCAAAATCTGTTTCTGTGGTTAAAAACCTGCAGGAACCCGAGACTATCAGCATGTCGTCTGTACCGAGACAAAGACAAACTGATCTGACTGCCTGCTGACCTGCAGATCGACCAGAAGATGCTGTTCAATAGCATTTTATTGAGTTCAAATCCAGTAATGAATCTTATCAAGTTTACCTTCCAACATTTGCAGTAACAGAAGCAGCTGCTCCGTTAATGCAGGCCGGGAGCTGAGTGTCAGACAGCGGAGAGCAGCGCTGGAGCTGCAGCGTTAGGACTCTAATTATACATGCTTCAATAAAATCAACACAGAATGTGATGAGCTGTATACGTAGCACTCCCCCTGCTCTGAGGATAAATGCATTTTAGCAGTGGCAGTAAATATTTAAAGATTTCCTGGACTAACGTTAGTTACATCATGTAGATCAGGTGTATTATTTTATATAAAACCAGTCAGACTGTTTTGGGGAGATTGGAGTTAGAGTTTTTATGTTTATTTGATAAAATACAGGTTGTTTACTGTTTATGCAAGACTTTTGATGAAGGAAACGTGTCACATTTGTTTGAATTGTGAGATACATCCAACACATCTAGTCTGATGTTATTTATATCCTCTGATGAAGCTGGAATAGTGACAGACGGCAGCTCCGAAATTTAAAACGAGGTAGTTATTTTGTGATATTTAGTTTATAATTCATGTAACTTGGTGTTTGCTGAATTCTTGTTGTTGTAGTTGTGAAGTGGAAGGAGCTATTTTGGAAGCACCCAGTTCAGGAAGTAAAAATCCCATTGATTGGTCCTAAAGACAATGTTACTCACAGTTTGAGCACGTCTACGGCTTAGATCAGCATGAAAGATTGTGTTACAATATATCTGATATAAAGTTGAAGATACGAGACAAAAAAATTTGGGGTAGAAGTTAACTATGACTCCCAAGGTGCATTGCGGCAAGAAACAGCCAATCACCGAGCCTGTGTGCCTCCAATGGGAGGCGAAAGCTAAACATTACGATGTAGAGAAAATTGATTTTACAATCTGCAGCGTGAGTCTGTTCAGTTTTATTTTTTGGGAAACAATGGCGCCGCGTTTTGTTTACAACTTCAACAACGAAACATTTTGAATTCATTTCCGACTCTGATTCTCACCTCCGACTGGCTTCTTCTCAACAGCAACAGCAGCTGAGGCTCATGGGTATTGTAGTATTCTAAGCTGTCCACCAAAATTACAGACAAAATGTTAATTCTCAGAAACAAAGTTGAAATAACGTTAACTGGTGGTCAGAATATAAACCTGTAGGATAGTTACATCATCCAGGAAAGTCCTGAGTTTCTATGTTCAGTAACATTGAGGAGATTGTTTTTGAAATGTGAATACAGAGTTTTGTGGGTGTATGTGATGTGTGTAGCTTTGTATTTTGTATTTTGTATGGTGTGTTCTGTGTGTTTTTTGCTTTGTACTGTTTATTGTTGTGCTGTTGTATGTTTTGATTGTGGGGGACTGCGGATGCAAATTAGCTTTGAGCTAACTCCGGTGCAGTGCATCTTTAATGTTTAAAAACTGCACACTGTCCCAATCAATAAATCAAATCAATTATCTAGAAAGAGGAAAAACACCCCAGGAACCAGCAGCTGCTTCCACTTCACAATGGTCTCATCAGAATAACGGAGATGTCCACTACATCTCATAAATTATTAACAATTAGTCGACTAGTGATTGTTAATGTGGCTGAAATTGTTTAAAATTTGCATCCCTAATGGCGACCAGTTGACCTACCAACTGGTCAACTGACGACCTTCCCACCAATCAGCCAACTCACTTAATTACCTACCTGCTGAGATGCCTTTGTATGGATGTATGAATACTGTATATATTGAAGAAGTCTGTCTACCTTCCTATCTACTGACCATGTGACTGACAGCATCATCTACCAAACTACTGACCTAACAACCTACGATATCAACACCTGCTAACATTTACTGAGCGTCACATTTTTGTGACAGAGAAACAGTTTGTCTGAACTCCAGCAGATCCATTAAAACAGATTTGTATTTTGGATTATTGGAGTGATTCTGGGTAATGTAGTGTTAACAACAGTGAAGCTGCACAAACTGAAGAATGAAGAATAAAAATCTGTGACTGCCGGCGTAAACTGTCAGTCTGATGGCCGACACTGTTATTAATAGACTTTTATAAATAGACCAAATGCACACACACCATCTGCTTTACATCAGCCTGTTGATGTTTTCCCATGACCTCTCCCATCATGTTCACATCTGTGCACAACACACACACACACACACACACACACACACACACACACACACACACAGTATATAATATAGAACGGAAGCCTCCTCAGAGCTCCACATCCTGTTTATTCTGTTTGTTTAATTAGTTATTATTCTGATATTATTAGTGTTTTTAAAAAGTAAACCTTTTTATTATGTTATTTTAAAGTCCAATAGAAGTCACGTTTAATCATCGCTTTTGAGGTCAAAAATAACGTCAACATGTTTTTTTAAAAATATATTGTTATTAGTTTTGAATTATTAAAATGAAGAAAAAAGGTCTTGAAATATCAGAAATGCTTCTTTTTGTCACAGCTTGCTGGAGGTGTCTGCGTTTGATTGACAGCAGCTGGAAGGGGTGTGTTGGTGTCTGTGTTTGATTGACAGCAGCTGGAAGGGGTGTGTTGGTGTCTGTGTTCTATTATTGACAACAGCTGAAGGGTGTATCGGTGTCTGTGTTTGATTGACAACAGCTGGAAGGATGTGTGGGTGTCTGTGTTTGATTGACAATAGCTGGAAGGGCGTGTTGGTGTCTGTGTTTGATTGACAACAGCTGGAAGGGTGTGTTGGTGTCTGTGTTCTATTATTGACAACAGCTGAGGGGTGTATCGGTGTCTGTGTTTGATTGACAACAGCTGGAAGGATGTGTGGGTGTCTGTGTTTGATTGACAATAGCTGGAAGGGCGTGTTGGTGTCTGTGTTTGATTGACAGCAGCTGGAAGGGGTGTGTTGGTGTCTGTGTTCTATTATTGACAACAGCTGAAGGGTGTATCGGTGTCTGTGTTTGATTGACAACAGCTGGAAGGATGTGTGGGTGTCTGTGTTTGATTGACAATAGCTGGAAGGGCGTGTTGGTGTCTGTGTTTGATTGACAACAGCTGGAAGGGTGTGTTGGTGTCTCTGTTTGATTGACAACAGCTGGAAGGGCGTGTCGGTGTCTGTGTTTGATTGACAACAGCTGGAAGGGCGTGTCGGTGTCTGTGTTTGATTGGCAACAGCTGAAAGGGCGTGTCGGTGTCTGTGTTTGACTGACAGCAGCTGAAGGGGCGTGTTGGTGTCTGTGTTTGATTGGCAACAGCTGAAAGGGCGTGTCGGTGTCTGTGTTTGATTGGCAACAGCTGAAAGGGCGTGTCGGTGTCTGCGTTTGACTGACAACAGCTGGAGTCTGTTTGATTAATCAACATAATGTAAAAATAAGGGCTGCCATCATGAAACCAAAAAATTTTAAAATATAAATTTCTCACCATTTGATTTGTTTTTTTTTTCTGAAGGAGAACACAGGAAGTGATAACACAGCAGATATGTTGCTGTAGGAGACAAAAACGTTGCATTTAGTTCCAGTTGGACTTTAAAATGATTTGACATTCTGTGCTGAAGCTGTTTTCCTGTTGAAGCAGTAAATATTCCCACTCTGAGGTCAACTCTCTCACATTTAAACATAAAATAACCCCCACATAGCTGCATCGACCAATCAGATTGACAGCTCTCTCTGAGGTCAGGGGTCAATGGGTTTGACAGGAGTCACAGAGTTACAGAGCAGAGATGTATTGATCAGTTTGTTTCTGATTCTGCTGCACTGATTTAAAACATCTTTTTCACGAAGCACCAAGATCCAACAGAAAGTTCTGGTCCTGACTGTTTAGTAAGGTACCATTGAAGTGTCAGTGCCACGAATAATCAGTAACTTTCACCACAAGCAGATGTTGTTGTTGTTGCTGCTGCAGATTTGATGATCCGTCAGCTTTCTAATCCTTCATGAATAATCAATCAGCCTGAGAGGAGAAAGAAACCGTCAGCAGGAAACAGAATATCAAACAGAGTCAGACAGGAAGCTGCAGCTGATAAAACTCCCAGAATCCCCAGAAATCATATTCATATAAGAAAAATCTACAAGCTATATATATTTATATGTGTGTGCAGCAATTTATATGCATATAAATGATTCTCGCAGCAGCAAATTATGATAAAACTGGTTATTATGTGGAGAGTAAACAAAAATTGTACTCGAATTACATTCTCCATCATTCATGTTGTGTCCTCCATCATGATTTGGAAAATGTTAAATCGTTGCATTTATAGAGCTTATTACAGTGTTTTCATCCATTCAATCACACACTGATGGCAGCAGGCTACCATTCGAGGTGCTGGTCTGACCATCGGGAGACATTTGTGATTTAGACATGCACACAGGAAGAGGTGGAGGTCAAACCGCCAACCCTGTGATTACTGGACAACCTGCTCTAACTACTGAGCCACAGACGCCCAAATAAATCAGCAAATGCATGGAGCATGTGTGTTATAACCGGCAGACAGCGGTAATAACTTTAATACCATATATACACACATCATGCTTCCAAATTATGATTAATCCTTCTCTCTGATGTAGAGTAAATATTAGAGTAAAACTGTTCTGCTTTAAAGCTTTAATATGTAACTATTCTGCATTAAAATGTAACCGTTTCATTTGGTCGCCTGTCAATGGCGTCATACCTCCTCTACCAAAGACTATACGCCATGTGACACTATTGGGCCCAAAAAGACTTTTTTCCCATAGACTTACATTGTGAAAGAGACGTCCGTAAATCAGCATCACAACCCCCGTGAAATGACTCGTCTCACTATCAGTATTTGATCCGTTTGGTCCGATCACATTTCGAAAGTCTAGAAGAGCCGCACGATTGAATTGTTTTATCCCCATTCAAGTTAGCCGGAGGGCTAAACCAGAAGTAGCCGACTCGGCCAGCGAAAGTCACTAGTGCTCATGCTCTATGGGCCCAATGATCCCGGAAGATCCGGGTAATTTTATACCCAGGAGTCGGACTTTTTTGGCTTTGTGTGCCACTGAGCAACTTTCATAGGAATGAACGGGGCCCCGCCTCCGACGCTGTATCCAGTTCTCTTTATACATCCATGGTATACACGCAAGATCGGCATTGTGGTTGCCCGTCATAAATTGATTTTTATTCAGTTTTAAGCCACATTTTTATGATAAACTTTTTATATCTAAGTCATTTTTTAACTGTATCTTTTAGCCAGAAGAAGGATTTTAGTCATCGGACGTCTGGATCTTAAGTTATCAGAGAAACAAGCATAGCATCATTAGCAGCAGCTCAGCAACAGCCCCTACTGGACGTCCTCTTTCTGCTGAACAGCATCAGAGAAACATTGATTTTTTTTAAGTGAAACTCTTTTATTGAGTGTTTTTACCAGGTTTAATCCGCGTGTATGTTTGCTCTGGAGAGGACGAGACCTCTGCGGATAATTCGGCTCCCGGTAAAAACATCTGGAACGATGAACACTGGAGTAATCCTAACCTGGAGAAGCTGGTTGTTTAACAATGAAGACAACAACTCCCATGATCCCTTGCTACTTCACAACATCATCACACTTCGTCTTTTGTTATTGTTTTGATTGAGAGACCCCTAGCGGCTGAAATGACATATTATGCGTTTAAAACTACTCCAACAAGTATAATTTACTCCTGTAAGTACATGTAACAACAGGTACAGTACAAGTACTGTAGTACCACCTCTGATTGTGCGTTCCATAATAAAAGTAGTGTAAATAAATAGAAAACCTCAACTTAAGACTATTTCCTGTATAGATGCTTGATATTTTCTGACGTCTTTTTAGGAGAATATTAAAGGGGATGTTCACAATTTTTAATTATGAAAGAGGTTTTCCTCGCTGTAATCATTCCTCCTGTTCATACTGGATATTAAAAGATCCTTCAAATGTGCTTTCAATGGAAGTGATGGAGGATAAAATCCACAGTGTGTCCACACAGTCATTTAAAAGTCTCTGTGAAGCTTCTATTCAGCTTCAGCAGTCTGAGTTAGTCATATCAAGTGGATATCTGACACATTTACAGTCTTTTTAGCATCAAATTCCCTCTTTGTGTTTCCTCGGACAGCGTTTCATTTGGGCTCTTGACTGTTGTTTTAAGACACACTTGAAAAATTGTTGAACCCGTCCTTCTGCAGATGAAATGTTCTTTCAACCCTAAAACCACAGTGTTGTTAGGTCGTAAAAGTGTATTTATTTTCCAGCAGATGATGTGGTCCTGCTGATCGGGGCGTCACACAGAAAACACTTAAATGCGTCGTTGTGGAGTTCATGAAGGAACCACAGAGTCTGTCCTTTTAATTTAGGGAGCTTGTTGGACCTAATTGGTGTGTGTGTGCAGCCTAGTTGTACATATATGGTGAATCCCACTCAGTCATGTATTTTTGTGTTGATTGATGATAAAGAATCATGTTTCAGGCAATTAGTTAAAAAAGCTCATTTTGACTAACACAACAATCATTTTCAGCAGAAGTTTAGTGGAGTTCACCAAAATAAGAGTCCTGACTCTCACAGACAACACAGAGTGAAAGAAAAAGTCAATACTCTGCGTGTTACTGTGGCCCCGATGTTTCAGATTCATATTGAAACTGATGTTTTGAGTCCTTCTTATCAGCCAATCAGCTGTCAGGAAGCGCTATGATTCAGCCAATGAGCTGCAGGCATTAACCGACCTCAAACAGCTCTCTCTGTCTGTCGGTCTGTCGGTCTCCCCTCCATGTGGATTTTATTTTTGTCCAGCTGCAGAGACGTCATATGGAAGCTATTAGTGTGTGTGTGTGTGTGTGTGTGTGTGTGTGTGTGTGTGTGTGTGTGGCGGCTGTTTTTACAATCAGCTGATTTCATCTTCAGACTGCTCACATCCCTCCGTCACTTCAGTTCTCAATGAAACTGTAAACTCATGCAAATATAAAAGTTATTACTTATTATGAAAATGTAAGTATAAACTTACTTGAAAAGAAACACACAAATAAAAACACAGTAAAGAAGTAATGTGACAAAATGCATAAAAAAGAACAACTAAAACAACTAAAACAAAGTAAATTTCTGGGGCTGCAACTAACTAATTATTTTCATCATCAATTAATTGTCTTTCTGCTGATTATTTTCTCAGTCATTTAATCGTTGAGTCAATTAAATGCTTGTTTTGTCCAAATTTTTATTTACCGTCATATACGACAAAGAAAAACAGCAAATCATCACATTTGAGAAGCTGGAAGTGAAACAATGTTTGGAAATTTTACTTAAAAGATGACAAAATTGTTGCCATGTTTTCAATCAATTAATCAATTAATCTGCAAATCATCACAGCTTAATAAAT